>NC_022031.1:61205005-61206609 GCF_000317375.1 Microtus ochrogaster | reverse complement strand
AGCCTGTTATAGCGTCAGGAAGCTGAAATTGAGGTCTGATCTCTGAGAGAAGATGGAGCAGCCTGTTATAGCGTCAGGAAGCTGAAATTGAGGTCCGATCTCTGAGAGAAGATGGAGCAGCCTGTTACAGCGTCTGCTCAGTCCTCTCAATATCCGAGGCTGACCTATTGAACCCTGCCTCAGGGGGAGGCAGCCTGTGTACACTAATTTTAAAAAGGAAAAAGCTTACTTTAATTAATTCTTTGCTTTAATTTATTTGCCATAATGATTTGGGCTGGTGCTCTTTCTTCTGAATCTTTGGGATTAACAAGACATTGAAATGTAGGAGGAAGGAAAGCAGGGAACAGTCACAGAAGTCTCACAGGTGACCAAGGATGGTTTCAGATGAGGACTGTCCATTAAAGGAGCGAGACCTGCCTCAGGGGTCCTGTACGCTTGCTGCCGCTGCCTCGGTCTGTCAGACTGCATCAAAATGCCATGGTTTGTTCTTCTTATACATTTAAACACAGCAGAGCTTTGTTAGAGGGTTTCCACATGACAATGACCATGGCAGAGCTTGAGGCACGGCTCCATGGAAACTCCCTAGCAAAGGACCTTGGCAATAAGAATGATTTCTATTGGCTGATAAAGAGCGCTCTGGGCTGGGGTCTAGAAGAAGGATTTGTGATAAGCATAAGGATGGATTCTATTGATGGAGGAAGCAGAGTACATGGAGACCTCTTTCATAAGGATGGGTTCCATTCAGTGGGGGACAAGGCTTGGTATTAAGGCATGAGCAGTGCTGAGGATATTGGGGGATCTAGGAAGGCTTGGCTCCATAGCATAGCAAAAGATGATCAGGTTTCCAGCATCCACTCCAACCTTCTGGGTGACCAGACATCATTCATTTCCTTAAGTGAAGAAAATAGGCCCACGTGATTAACAGTCCTGGCTTCTCCTATGCTTGCTCTAAGCTTTGCTTCCTATGATGAATATTTTCTCTTTATTCATTTTTAATTTTTGTGAAATAAGCATGTATTTTTTTTTTAAGAAAAAATGTCAGAGACAGTGTCAAGAAAAATGTCTTTATGGTAGACTTTTCCAGAAGAAGGATGGGGTCCGAGATTGCTTCACAAGTCAACTGCCAGCAACTAGTAGGTATTACGATGTGTGGAGATTATTTCTGAACTGGAAATAATACTGCTTCTAACTAACCAAAAGCTCTGGGACCCACGAGAGGCATTTGAGAAAGAGAGCCTGTATTTCAGAGAGCTCATAAGTGAGTCTTCACTGAGAAATGTCAGCAAGAGCATGGAAAGACATCTGTCAATCACCAGCTTGTCGCCCTGTCCGCCTGGAGCCAGCAGCCACTGGGCCCTGGAACTTGACTGGAAAAGCAGGCTTCTCTTTTTGTCTTTTTCTGCTCCAGGGTGGCTCCCATTCCAGTTGTTTCTCTGAGCTTTCTGTTAAATCTGAGCTTACTGTAGCTAAGCTGAGTACCTGTGACACTGGGCGAGCCTGGGACACTCTCCTTACCTATGTGCACTGGGCCAGCCTGGGACACTCTCCTTACCTGGGTGCACTGGGCCAGCCTGGGACACTCCCCTTACCTGTGTGCCCTGGGC
>NC_022031.1:61200340-61204298 GCF_000317375.1 Microtus ochrogaster | reverse complement strand
CTGTGTCTGGCATGGATTCACCAAATACCACTTTATCCCTGTGTCTGGCATGGATTCACCAAATACCACTTTATCCCTGTGTCTGGCATGGATTCCTTTGTCTCCAAACCAACCAGTTGTCTTCCCTGATTTCATTAGGGTTTGGAAGTGTGGATAGTTCTTCAGTGCTATCTTCCTCTGGTACTCTTGAAACAGGCTGTGTGTGTTCAAGTGTGTGTGTGTGTGTGTGTGTGTGTGTGTGTGTGTGTCCCACAAGGGTCATTCTTGATGTCATCAAGGGGTTATTCCATGATGCTGTTCTTGACATGATGCTGTTCTTGACATGATGCTGTTCTTGACACTCCTCCCCATCCCTGCCCTGGAAAATATTAAGAGTGTGTGGCCTTCAACATAGACTTCTGATCCAGATGGTCTCACGAAGGAAAAAAAAAAAAGATGCAGTCTATACTTTGGAATGTTCTAATGTGGAAACCAATATCCAAGAATGAGCTGTGAAAACAGCATCGCTGCTATTTTTAGAGCACCCACCCGCTCCCTTCTCCTCCTCTTGGAATAATGGGCCTGACCCTGACACCCAGACTTATGGTTCAAGAACCGAAAGCCAATAAAAACCGCAATGTTATCTCCGTTGTGCTCACTGCGATGCTCAAAATAGCTCTGTCCAAAAGGAGACCGGGCTATGGCAGGTGGCTTCATGTGCCCACACATAAGCTGCAGGGAGGGTCTAGCGGAGTGGAGGAGAGAGCAGAGCGAGCTTCTGCTAGCCAGTCACTTCCGAGAACAGGTGCTATCCTTCTCCCAAATGGGGCAGCCAGAGCCTTCCCGGCTGCTGGGAGGACACCTGTGATCAGACCTGGTGCAGAAGAAAGTTCTGGATGGCTGTGAGCTGAAGTTGGCCCTTTTTGTTTTGTTCTCTCTTTTTTAATCTTTTTTTTTCTTTAAAGTATTGTCCTGCAATTCTTATTGATACTGGAAGTTGCTATTCTTTGTAATGACTCCATGGTCACCTGCCTGAGTCTTAAAGGAGCTAGAGCCCAGATGGAGAGGGTTGGGTGTGAGAAGGGAGGAGACCAATACTACAATTAAGTTATTTATCAAGCACTCACCATCCTATTCCCTCTGTCCCTGCCTGATGGAGCACTCATAACAGAGCCCCAGGAAACAGGCTACCGAGCTAGGATAGGCAATGGCTCTCCCAAGAGACCTGGCCCTGGAGAAGGTTTTCCCACTAGCTCTGGGTTCCGGTACTCACAGCAACATCTACACGTCTGTCTCCTGACTTTTGTTCCATATATACTATATGTCACATGATCATGGGCAAGACAGAACAAGTAGAGAATTCCTCTGCCTCTAATTCTGACCCCCAAACACAAAGTTTGGAGTAACTGGTGTTTTCCGTGTGTGTGTTTGTGTGTGTGTGTGTCTTTTTCTCAATGTGGGTGACTATTGGGACCCAAAACCAACAGCTGATAATAGTGGCCCAAGGAAGTCTCAGTTGCCCATCTAAATTCATTTTGCCCATTCTTCTGTTAAGGGAAAAACTTGAGGCAATTCCAGATTAGTATATTTGAGCAAAGAATGCCTCAAAACAAAGGAAACCCTGAGTTCTACTGAGCAGGGTGGGCAGAGAGCTTTTATAGACTGGGCACTGGAGTCAAGTTGCCGATTGGCGTGATTGACTTCAGCTAAGTATTCGCCTTATATGGGAATGTTCTCACCAGTTGGATATGTGTTACCAAATATGCTCTTAGATTAGATTTAGTTCATGTGCTAAGTTACCACACAAACCATGTGTGGTTTGTGACTCTGCAGCCCAAAGCATGGAGACCACCTCACAGGACGATGGCCTCCTGCTTGTAGAATTTAACACTTTTGACTGAACCCCGGTTTCCTTCTTAGAGTAGCCTTGGGTAAACATGTCTCCCCGCTCCACACTATGCCTGATTCACCCAGGGCAATCTCTCCTGCATCCTGGTGGCTGGCTCGAGAGCAGGCACATCTCCCAGTGAATGAGAGGAGGAGGAGGAGGTTGTCCCTGGATTTGTCTTAGAAAGTTGCCTTTCTCTCTGGTGTCTGGAAGAGCTTCCCCGTAGAGTTGGTCAGCTAAGTAGAGCCAGCTTTGACCTGGCAGGGCCAGAAGAAAGGAATAAATTCCCGAGCCACACGGGTGAGCCACTGAGTCAGTAGCCTTGGGTTCTAGATGTCTATTTACGTCACTTTGTGTTCTTCCTGAGGGAGTCAACTTGAGTTGAATTGTTCCACTGTTCGGTGGCAAATGCATCCTGCCTGATGAGAAAGTGCTATCCTTGTTTTCACATGGAGATCAAATCAGGCAGCTGAGTAACCTGTGCAAAGTGTCCTCTGCCAGTGAGTGAGGTAGAGGTCAAGGTCATGTCTCTCTACTGCCGTGACAAGTTCTGGCCTACTAATGAATCTGAGAGTGGAGCCTACTCTCGGGAAGGCAAGCTGTTAGAACCCTGGTCCAGACACTCAAGGGCCTGGAACATCAAAAGGAGGGATCTAACTTCTCGTCAGATGGGAAGCCTGAGGCAGACCTCCTAAGCAGTGAGGTGACACAATGTCCTGACCTTTGGGTAGGACGGTAACAGAGAAGATCCCTATGGGCCTTCTAGAGCAGTGATTCTCAACCTGTGGGTCAAGAGCACCTCGGGGTGCAACAATGCTTTCACAGGGATCACATATCAGACACCTGCATATTAGATATTACATTGCAATTTGTAACAGCGGCAAAATTACAGTTATGAGGCAGCAACAAAAATAATTTTACGATTGGGGGTCACCACAGCATGAGGAGCTGTGTTAAAGAGTTGCAGTATTAGGAAGGCTGAGAACCAGTATTTTAAAGGGACATTAACCACTCATAATATTAACAACACATTTCCACGGCATTTTTCTATATACAAGCTGCTTTTCTGATACGACCTTAGTTGTTGTGATTCTTTGAATAATCCAGTTGAGGTCTAAATTGCCCCCATTTTACGGATGAGGAAACTGAGGCTCTGTGCTGTTTAGGACTTGTCCCAAGTCTTGCATTTAAGTGACAGACCTGGGAACCTGATCTGTAAGGTTCTGACCCTCTTGTCCTTTCCTTGTGGCTGTGTTTGTGGGTGTGACTTGTCTTCCCGAAAGCCACATGCTCAAGGGAAAATCGCTTCAAAAAACTGGCGTGGTCAAATCTCACCCTTCTGAGGGGTAGAAAATGTGCCAACTGCCTTGACAGTTCCCAAGCACTGCTCATCCCCAAAGCCAGGGAAACTTCAGTGAGCCTGCTGGTCAACCCGCCTGTGGGATTAGAACCTGTGGCACAGACAGACCTTTCACTAAAAGCCCTTCTCTCAACCAGTTCCTTGTTAGTAGAGGGAAGAGTCAGAAGGAAGAGGAAGACCCCTCTGTCTCTCTTCTGTCCTCCCCACTCCATCCCCAGCAGCGAAACAGTTTTCCTGGGTAAACCTCTCCCCATGGATTCATGGAGAGATCGCTGTTGGTTCCCTGAGCACTAGCTGGGGCTTCTTTTTGGTGGGTTGCGACATGGTTATAAACCGGATAATCTCAGGGGAGTGCACCGACCACAGATCCAGCCTTTTGTCCTGATTAACAGCGAACTCATGGCCTTTTAAACTCTAATTGCTATTGGGGTGTGTGTGTGTGTGTGTGTGTGTGTGTGTGTGTGTGTGTGTGTGTGTAAATAAATATATAAGTGCAACCTTCTGAATCTACTTAGTATTGCCATATGTATATGTTTATAGGGATGACCACTTGGTCCTAGATAACCATGGAATTGAAGAAGGATGCTTGAAAGAAATCTCACACTAGTTCAGAATTGAGAAATAGATGGTTATTTATCATCTGATACCGTCATTGTCACAGGCATGTCATCTGATACCGTCACTGTCACAGGCATGTCATCTGATACCGTCACTGTCACAGCATGTCATCT
>NC_022031.1:61168925-61199200 GCF_000317375.1 Microtus ochrogaster | reverse complement strand
GCATGTCATCTGATACCGTCACTGCTCAGGTCTTGTTTATGCAGCCATGTTGTTGAGATGTCATGGATGTGGTTCCCGTACCATATCTAGAAGACTTAATCTCACCACAGACCTGCCGATCTTTCCTCCCCCTCTCAGTGTCCCCTGAGCCTCAGGTGGAGGAACTGTGGAATAGCTGTAACCGTTGAGCTGGGCACCCCACTTTTGACCAGTTGCGTCTTTCTGTAATGCCCTCTATCTATCTGATGCAAGAAGAAACTCTTGGATAGGAGGTGAGAGCTGTTCTTCCCAGCTTCCATACGGGTGAGCTACAGAGAGGGTTTAGTTTCTTCAGAGGACATTTTATTTTTAAAATACCAAGTACCGACTCCAGCCTAGTCTTTAATCTTTACTGACGGTGCCTGCAATGGATTTCTGAGGAATCTGAAGCTTCCTAAAGATTGGCTGAAGTCCAGGCTGACTTTCTTAGTGAACCACAGTAGGTCTGAGTTAGAAAACTCAGGGTTCTGTGAGGATTAACTTGCATATCCTACCCACATGACCAGACAGTGGACAGAGAGCGAGGTCTCACAGCAGGTCTGGTCTATGTACTACCTAAATGCTTGGTGAATCTGATTGGCTCCCAGCGTAGCCACAGTGAGGTTCTAGTTCACTGGAGGCAGATGTCATGAGATAAACTGCTAGGTGGACCCAAGTATGATGCAGACAGAAGCAATTGCAGGGCATAAGACACTACCTCTTATCGGGAATATCCAGGATGGCTGCCTGAAGGAGCCACCTTTTTCAGGAGGATAATATCAGAAAGGAAGAGGAGAGTCCACACCAGATGCTACTTGGTTGATGAAGGCAGAGCAAGGGCCACAGAGCAACAAATGGGTCATAGGTCACCAGAGACAGGAGACTGAGGGAGAGGTGAAGTGGAAACTACAAGCCATGACACTAGAGAAGATGCACCACTGCAGGGCGTGACATGGGACGGATGTTAGAGACGTCAGCAGCACAACGAGGAGTGGGGTTGTGACATTATGGGACGAAGGGATGGAGGAGCCAGTGAACTGGATGATACAGGAAGAACTAAGGAAGAGACGAGGGGAGGGCCCATGGAGCGGCAACCTGGCTTGGAGGAAGGAGGCCTCTGGGAGAGAGAGGAGTCGTGTCTCGGAAGACCAGACCGTGTGAATCAGACATCCATGACATCCATTTTCAACAGCGGCGGACAAAACTCTGCGCTGGATTGTGGTCAAAAAGAAAGGAAAACTCTTTTAAAATGATATCCGTAGAAGTTCATCTGGAGAATAAATCTCTTTGATTGCAGGAAATATCTTTGAAGAAATGGGAACCCAGTAGAAAGCTTCAAACAGGATTGGCAGCCATACAAGTTCAGATGCATAAAATTCAGCTCAGCGAAAGAGGAAATCAGGGGTGGGATTTGCATTGAGTACATCCAGGGCAATGGAACCGTATTAATAGTGGACTTATCTGCAACCGAGAAGATAGCGGATGCCTCTCAGGTTATGAAACAAAAGCAGCAGACTTAGAGCACCGTGGGTTGTTTGGGGAAAATCCTGTTATGGGGGACTCTCTTCCCTGTGCACCCCAGCTCCTCTTAGCAGCAGGAGAACTCAGCTCTTGTTCCCCTCCTCAGCTTGACCCCGCTCTCCACAGTAGACCCCAGTGTCGAGCTTGCGTGGACTGCTTGGTCTCTCCCACACTTTCTTGGGTTTCTCTATTTAAAGTCAGAACAATGATAATGATGACGGGAAAGGACTCTCTGCTGCAGAACTGTAGCAGCTAAACACTTAACGCACTGAAAGTACTTAAAACAATAGCCTGCATTCAGTAAGCTCGCAATAAATGCTTACTGGTTCATCATTGTTGCCAAGGGGCTATTACGTTTATTTTATAGGAACTTGCATATTTAAATTCCTTCACTAGTGTTAGTTAACCCAGTTAGATAAAAAGTGCTAGGGCTGGGTGATGCCAGGGACTGTCTTTTTATTTTAAAACTAATTGGAATGATAGGCTAAATGCTCCAGGCATCAAGAGAGAAAAGTGAGTCCCCAGGATATATGAGCACCACCCTTGCTCACCCTCCCCTACTGCAAGTGGGGGGTGATTCAAGCTCTCTCTTTGGACTTGTCATTCCCTGGGTGGCCATGGTTACCCCTGGGTGGTAGCCATCCTGTGGAATTTTGTGACCATTTGTTTCTTCCTAAATAAATAGAGCAGAAGCCATTTATGGGCAAAATCTCTAAACCTTGACCACAAATATCTGCTAAGTGACGCGATTTTTCTCAGCGGTTTATCATATAAAATGCAGCATGGGTCACGGGATTTGCAAATGAGTCACAAACCAATAAAGCACCGACCTAGGTTCCTGTCAGCAACACACTGTGTCTAGTGGCATGCTCCCCTCGTTTGAAGAGCTGACTCCACCCCAGTGCAGGTCCTATATGATATCAAAACCTAGCTTCGTTCATGCTAAGGCATGGCACTAAGTCGTGGGAAATGCTTGCCTTGTCTGATGGGTTTTTCTTTTCATCAGTGAGGTAGAGATACTCTGTGACATGGTCTCCTAGCATGAGTGTAGGTGGTTGCTAGTGAATAAAGACTGTTTAAAGAGATGGAACCTTTTCCACACAACAGGTTCAGCAGTTCATGCTATCCAACTGCACCATCCCCATCCCTCCTTTCTTAATCAACTTTCTTTTGTTTTCTTTTTTCTTCATTTTTTAAAAAAGAAAGCTACCTTTTTTTTCGTTTTACATACCAATCCCCGTTCCCACTCCCTCCCCTCCCCCACTTACCCCTACACCCTATCCCTGCCCACTCCACAGAGCGGGTGAGGCACATTGCTTTAGGGAAGGTCCAAGGCCCTCCCCACTATATCTAGGTTGAGCAAGGTTTCCATCCAAAGGAAATAGGTTCCCAAAAAAGCTAGTACAAGAAGTAGGGGTAAATCCTGGTGCCACTGCCAGTGGCCCTGCAGTGTGCCCAGCCACACAACTGTCACCCACATTCAGAGAGACTAGTTTGGACCTAAGCTGTTTCCTTCAACATCCTTAGCTATCAGGGAAATGCAAATCAAAACAGCTCTGAGATACCATCTTACAGCAGCCAGAAGATCAAAACACCAATCATAGCTTAGGGGGAGAGGATTGGAGTAAGGGAGCACTCATCCATTGCTGGTGGGAATGTAAATTTATAGAACCACTTTGGAAATCAGTGTGGCAGTTTCTCAGAAAGTTGGGAATCAGCCTACCTCAGGACCCAGCAATACCACTCTTGGGCATATACCCAAAGGATGATCAATCATACTACAAGGACATTTGTTCAACTATGTTCATAGCAGCATTATTTGTAATAGCCAGAACCTGGAAACAACTTTGAAGCCCCTCAATTGAATAATGGATAAAGAAAATGTGGCACATTTATGCATTAAAGTACTACTCAGTGATAAAAAAAAAAAACGAGTAAATTTTCTTCAGAGATGTACCCCCCCCCCGAGCATCTGCACATATTCCAGCAGGCGATCTCACACATGTGTACACACAGACGGCAGAGCCAGCTCAGTGTGGGTGGGGCGAGCAGGCATGAAGGGAGGAAGAAGCTCTGAGGGGAGGAGCCAGAGGGAAATGCATGGGGGTGGATTTGGTCAAAACACCTATTCCTGTGTGAAATTCTCAATTTATAGATATAAAAAAGAAAGAGATAGGTAAAAGAAAATAAGATAAATGAGACACACAGGGTGGGGTGGGAGATCACGGTTTGAAAATTATTTGGGTTTTGACAACCTGTCTCTTTACTCAAGCTAGATTGGAGTTTCTTAGAATTTTCCTTATTTTTGTTTTTGAGACTGAGTTTCATGTGGTCTAGAGCAGCCTTGAAGTATCTGTGTGGTTGGCCTGATCTTGATCTCTTGTCTCTACCACACAAGTACTGAGATCACTATTATACCACCACAGCCAGCTCCAGATTGGTATTTCCCTACCAAACCTTAAAGTCGTGAATCAAGAGACCAAAGTATGAATTAACTCTGCAGAGACATCCATCTCGGGAGTCCTTCAGGCGTTGCTGTCTTCTGCATCTTCCCTTAAGCCTACAGCCCACCCTTCGGTGCTGTTGGATGACAGCAGAGCTACAGCGTGTTCCTCCTCGTCAACATCGATGGGCAAAGGCAGGAGCCCTCGTCTGCTGCTGCTGTCCCTAACAGGTGGTGACAACAGTGCTACAGTGTGAGCACTCGCCCTCAGTCGCTGTTTCCCGCCATGCACGAAGTCATTTTATTAGGACGAACTCCCAGGGTGTGACCTCACTATCCTCTTCACCGGAAGTTATGGTTCATGGATCCACTTACCAATTAAATGAACGCTTACCGATCATATAACATATAGTAGAGATCCTGAAATCAATTCCTCTGGATGACACAACCACCTTAAAGATTAGATTCCTTTGGATCAGTGGTCTGAGGTTTGTGTATATTCAGACTGCAGCCCTCAAGGGAGGACACACCAGAGATGTCTGCTGCCCCATCCTGCCGCTACCCAACCTGACAGCATCTTCAGAAGCAGGCAGGGAGGGATGGACCATTCGTCTTTTCTCTGTTTTCCATTTGCTCTTGGAACATATGACTCGGTTTAGAAAATTGGTGATGTTTGTCCCAAATTTGTTCATCTGAAAGTGATTTAAGGCAAATAATTTAATGATCGGAACATTTGGGAGTTTTTTCCAGGGCACTAAAATTCTTAACATGGTTTATGAATTTGGTTTCCCTCGCCTGTCTGTTCCCAGCTGTTGAGCAGCCTTTCCCAACCCCCTCCGCTGTCCCGAAGCAGGACCTCACAGAGATGGGCTTTTATAACGGTGTTTAGTGGTTGGTCTCAGAATGGGGCCCTGATTGTGGTCAAATACCAGAGGTAAGAGTGGCCCAGGACGGGCAAACGTCACAGCAAATATGAACGGATTATTTAGTGGAAGAATCCTTGACCTGAGAATCTGGGTACATCCAAAAGAACGCACAAAGACCAGATAGAGCCACAGAGTAAATGGAGAGGGAGCATTAAATGCAGACGTTGTTGAGGTTGCTTCTTAGGGATAAGAAAGTAAGGAAGGTCATTTGTGGGTCAAGCTGTGGAAATCTGAACAGGCTTCTTAGCTGACTTGGGGCAAACACCCTGCCTGCTGAGAGAGCTTGCTGGGTACGGCCTCATTGGCAGCAGGCGTCCCCTCTACTACAGACTGCTCACTTCCTTGATTTCTTGTCTCTCCCTTCCTCGCCCTGAGCATTTTGCCATGCTCCCTCTGTATCCTAAATACTATTTAACTAAGGAGACCCCTATGGGTGTTACTAACACTAAGGTGTTTCAAAGGGCTAAACAAATGTCAAAAGGAAAATCATTCCAGGTAGAGTTCCAGAAAACATACCTCAATGATTTCATTCCTAGATTCCTAGCCCTGTCAAACGACCTTGTCAAGGCCAAAATGTAGCAGTCAATATATTCCCTTCAAACTCTGGAGCAGCCAGAAGCTCCGAGAAGTGGTGAGATTCTGCTAGGCGCTTTGAACCGTTCCAGTCCAGCTGAAAGTTATTTGGGGCTCATGCCTTCTGCTCTCATCCAATCAGGTCTAATTTGGGATAAGGAAAGGATGCCGAAGTTAAACCACAAGTCAGTTAAGACTTCTCTCGTTGTCTTCGACAGGCACGGCAGGTTTGGGGTGCGATGGTGTTTTGACCAGTCTTCCATCGATGTAGTGAAATAACTGAGGACATCAACTTGAAAGGGGGAGGGGTTCATCTCGGCTTGTTGAGGACTCCATGCTCGTCCCCTGGCTCTCATGTTCGGGGTCTCCAGCTGGAAAAGCAGTGTGGAACAAAGAAAAAGCTGCTCACCTGTAGGGGTGAGGAATTGCCGAAATGGGAGGTGGAGGCCAGGTTCTGACCCCCTCTTCAAGGGCACACATCTGAGTCTTTCCAACAGGCTCCCCACCCTAATCTGCCATTTCCTACTAGTGCCACAGCTGTGGAGCAAGCTTTCATCTCACGGCCTTTGGGGCACTTCAGATTCAAACTATATACAGCAAATGGTTAGGATGGCAAGTTTGAACTCAGACGACTAGAAACAGTCTGCCTTAGTCCACAGGGCACAACACGGAGCTTCTCGAAGGGCTTGGAATTCTCCAGCTTTATTAGGTGTTTAGCAGGCAGCTGTTAAAAATTCAACCATGGGGCAGTGATGGCACGCACATTTAATCCCAGCGCTCGGGAGGCAGAAGCAGGCGGATCTCTGTGAGTTCGAGGTCAGCCTGGTCCACAGAGTGAACTCTAGGACAGCCTGGTCTACACGAAGAAGCCCTGTCTTAAAAAACCAAATAAAGATTCACAAGGAGTCCACGGAAAGCCCACAAAGATGATGAAGCATGACCCTACCCGTACGAGCTCGGGATAAGCATTTGATGGGCGTGCAGCGGAGGCAAGCACATGCACACATTGTGACGGGAAGACTGAGGGGCTGTGGAGAGGCGTCTCCCCAATAATTAAGGGAAATGAGTGCTGAGCACCAACCAGGACGTGCACAGGAGACAAACCTTGACTTTTTCTTACCCTCTAAATCTATGATATGGGAAATCCAGGGTAGCAGAAGCACGTTTCTGTGTCGAGTTTTTACAAAGGACTCACGGCACAGATGATAATTGGCAAGGTCTAGCGATATTTCTAAAACCTTGAATGAATTCCAAAATACAGCCGCTTGAGAGGCTTTTCTGCTCACAGGGACTTTCTCTGTCATGTGACATAAGGGTAGGGAGAACATCCATAACCGTGTTTCCAGAACATTCTCTCTCCTGTGGCAAGGATCTCACGCAAGTTCGATTCTGTGCTCCTTGCACAATTCTGTGCACACTTGCAGCAATGATGTGTCGTAGGTAGCGGCGGGCTGCCTTCCCGCACGCCTTAGCAATGATGGTCATCCTGCAGCTGAATGGTTTTTTCCCTGCAGTGGTCCCATAACAGACCATCTTATCGTGGATTCTCCATCCATCTAGCTCAGTCTTAGAACTATACGGTGGCCTGAGACTCGTGATGACCCTTCTTCCCACCTCCTCCTAAAGACCTATGCGTCTTCACTGGTTCTTTCTCTGCAGGTTCTTGTTCTCCACAGCCTCTGCTGCTTGAAGGTCCAGACCGGCCTATTACAGAAACTCCTGGAACACACTGTGGGTGCTTCCTGGAGCCCAAATAACAATGTCCAAGTTTCTTTCACGGGTGTGGCTGGCCCTGCCAAAGAAGCCAGCCTGAGAAGAGAGACAGACAGCTGTGAAGAACTTAAATATCATGGGAGTTTGGGGGGCCAAAGTTCAAGACAAACTAGACTAGAACTTTGGCAGGTACTGATTGGTCATATTTGTTTACACATGAATCCCTCCTCCCTTCCTCTGCTCCACGAAGCCGTCGGAAATCTCCTTGCAGAAGGGAGAAGGTTAGCCAGGGCCTTCCCATTCTGGCCTGTGCCTGACCTAGCGACTCCAACAACCTCCCCGATTCTCAGTGGCCCCCTTTGGCTCTGATGAGCAGAGGCCTCAGGAAATGCTGCCTCTGGGATCTACTCTTGGCCAAGTTCCAGAGAGGCCGTGGTGTTTTATGCCACCCTAAACACCGATGTTGTCTCTCAGTCTTGGGCTTAATTTAAGAGGAACTAAAAATGCATGGTAAGCACTGTGATATTTTTGTTCCCACCTCCCCTACCTACAGCCCCTTCTCTTCCACATGGAGCCTTGGATTTTAGCCACCCATGTAAGCCCAGCTGTTGCAATGAGAAACCTGAAAGTGCTCTCCTGGGTCAGATGAACCCTGGCTGCAGGAGCCTGCCTTCCCGTGACTTTCCTGTCTCACTATCTTCCCCATGGCCACTCCTAGAGTGAGGAACTCCCGGGAAAGGGGATCTTTAGTTTCTCCCCAAAGAAATTAGTGACTTTCAGGACAGGTCACACGTGGAAATCAGAGCTACAGTTTGTATTTCAGCCATCACTATTTGAGTCCTTGGCCCCAAAAATCACTTCAGAAAGCTGTCTTCCTGGCATGACTGACACACGGCAGGTCCTCGGCAAGCCATTTAGAAACCTTAAATGGAGCTGCTCCATGCTGGGTGAGAAAATCCAAACATGGATAAATCTGTAAAATAGGAAGCGATTGTATCATAAACTACCCTCTTTATAGCACTGTCAGGATAAAGAGCCACTTCTCCAAGGACACGTGAGAGGGTCCTGTCTGAGAGTCTCTCCTGATGAAGAGGGACATGGCCCCCGCGTTGCTTGGCTCCGACCTCCCAGGGAATATCGGGGCTGGGAGAGAGCCCCTGCCTTTTCTGCTTCGTCACAGGGTTCGCAGGTGAGGAGGCGGCAGCACGATCCAGGATGCCATGGACGAAGGATCTCTCAGGTGGAGGGATGGCTTTCCGAGTCACAGTGCCTTCCCCAAGGCCCATGTGCATCTCTGGGGAGTCTGGACAGGACCTGCCGGGGTTCCATGCGCCTGGGAGCCAAGGCGTGCAGTGGTTTAAAGGTTTGTGCACCCTTCCTCTTAGAAACATGTGACAAACAACAACCATTGCTCTCTGAACCTACCTGCTCCCCCAACATACACATGCGCGCGCGGACGCGCAAACACACACACACACACACACACACACACTAAATGAAACAGAGAGATCAGAGAAATAGAAACAACTGAAACCAACATTTATTTCTGATTTTCCTAACCACTTCCAGGCGTCCTTGTTTCTGCCACATTATAAATATAAAACAAAACTTCAACGTACAAACAAAACATGTGCAGCATGTATGTAAGCGTGTAGTAGCGAGGAAACCCAGACAGCTCTTCAGTCCTGTGCCCAGGTTCATGAAGCCAATCACTCTGGAAACGGAGCAACTGCCTTGATACCTCCCCATGGTCTGCACTGTGGTCAAGCTGGAGGATCTCCATCCAAGATGGCTAAACTCAGAGAAGCTGCCCGCTTTTCTTTTCCCCGAGACTTCACTTTGTTCTTTTGTGTGACATATTCTAAATTCGGTGTAACACCAAAATATGAAGAGACACAGGGTGGAAGAGAACAGGAAGAAACGGAGTCTGGGAAGCTTGGAGGTGGCTAAGTGGCGGGTCTCTGAAGCACCAGCGGACAGGAAGTGCAATCAGCTCATCTGTCTCAGAGCACAAAGTTTAGGTTTTGTGGCTAAGGGTTTTGTGGAAGAGGAAAATGTCATGGGAAAAATGGAAAATAACTCTCGTGTCTACAGCACATAAAATATCTCAGCAGTATAAAATATTACAGGACAAGAGTGGCGTGCTATCAAAGAAATTATAGCTCCCATTCTGGATGACGCTGTGAGATTAAACAGCTGGGGCCCTGATATAGCACACGACGCATAAACTCTACAATTATACTTCACATTTTGGACAAAATTAAACAGCTGAGGCACTGATGTAGCACTTGGTGCATAAACTTGACCGTTTCTTTTCCGATTCAGCTTCTCAGAGGTTTGGCTTCAGGGGACTGAGGGTTTTCAACATTCCCCTTTCCTTCGTCTTTCTTCATGCGGTAGAACACCACTGCTAAAATCCCAGCTGAAAAGAGAAAGCTCAGGGTCAAACCAGCGCCCTGTCTAGATGGGCGACCGCAGCCACAGCGTCTTGGCAGTGGGAGTGGGCAAAGACTCGTGAGCCTCCACTTGGGGGGTTTAACGGTCTTTGTTGTTCTAGTGAGAACGCAGGGCATTCTCCGGCCTAAGTAACCAGATCACTTGCTCCCAGTGTGTAGGAAGCCCCGATTTATAATGAATCTGGACTCTGACAGGTTCTCTACTGGGAATAGAGAAGCTGGCGTCCTAACTCCTGTGACAGAAAAGCACATGGAAGAGTGTCTGAACTTTGTATGGACCCAAATGTTTATTCTAGTTTTCTTTTCCCAGAGAAAGGCGTTGAATCAGAACCAGAGAGCGACCACACCTGCCCACCCACCTAGAGCCCTCTTCCATTCTACCTGCAAAGCTTGCATCATTTCACGATTTAAAAACAGCTTTAATTTCTCAGTAAGGGCTTGGCATGCAGCCAGTGGTAGGCACTTGTCAGACACACCGTGGGGACCTTCCTAGCAAAGCCAGCCATCCCGAGGGACCTCGAGTGGGCTTCTGACTTCTCCTACCTCTCTGAACTGTTGCAAGATCACACCATGCTTTTAGGCCCTAATTGTAACTATCAGAGCCCAAAGGAAAGGGGGTTTACTTTAAAAAATTGCTCATCAGCAGTTACAGGAGGCACCATGGTGGAGGAGACAAGATGCTCAGACACTCGCTAACAATCTTGTGATAAGTCACACACCCCGTCTGAAAAGAACAAGGGTCTGAAATAAAAGGCCCTGTTAATTCTATTCCTGCATAGCCTCAAAACTCTGCACTCTTTAACTCAGAGTCGGATCGTGGAAGTGAGACCCTGGGAGGGAATTGTAACTTGGTGCACGAGCTCAATCCTCTCCAGGTGGGAAGGCAATGAGAGGTGAAAAGGCTGAGGGCGTTGAGGGGATGAAATCTCTCATACCTCGCTCTGAGCCTGAGGCGGGGAGCGACCTGAGTTCAAGGCCAGAATTAACTACAAAGAGGGTCCCTCTCTCAAAAGAAAGGAACTTCATCTCTGTTGCATGAAGTATGTGCAGCAGACAGTGGTTCTCAAGGAGGTCACCTGGTCACCATGCGTGATAAAGGGAGTGGCAGCCAGGCTGCCAAAGCCCTCCCATCTCATCCATGTTGTGAGGAGTTTGCACTGAAGAGCAGGGGGAGAGGGCGGTCCTTACAGGGCCCCGTGTTCAAGTCCAGCGTGACAGACTGGAACATGAGAGCATAGTATAGATATGAAGGGAACGGCTGAGAAGACCTTAGAGAAAGGAGGAGATGTGGATTATTCTGGGAGACAGTGTGAGACTGTGTTAATCCCTCAGTCATGTGCCATGAGTACCAAAGTGTCTTTCTAATCAACTACTGTGAGGTGAGGACAGTGGTAGGAGCGATGACTATTGGAGGAGGGGGGAAGGCCCTCCGAGAGAAGAGTGCTGCCCAGCCAGGAGGAGAGCCAGGGCTTTGCTGCAGTGAGATTACTCTGGATTATAAAGAACCAGGGTCCAGAGCCATTAAAGAAAAAAAAAAAACCCTCAAAGCAAAGGGAAACTCGGCAGCATTTCAGGTGTTGCAGTATCTTTGCTTCGAAGTCCACACCCCTACCTATTCCACCATGGGCAGGAGAGCCTGGGGCCTCTGTGAGCAAAGGGCCTTGCCTATCACAGTACCAATCCACAGAGTCCGGTGCCTGACCCTGCAGAGGGCAAGGACCACAACTCTTTCCCCTTCAGAAAAGCTTGCTAACTAGGCTCAAAACACAGCAATTTGTATGCAGAGCTTTATATGGTTTCAATCTTGCGTGTCCTCCGAAGGGCCCCAATTCAGCACTGCTAGCAGGTGGTAAAAGCTATAGTGAGCAGGAGTCTCCCCTAGCCCTCTTGAAGATGCACCCTCCAAGGGGACAGTAGGACCCTAGCCCCTTCCTCTCTCATCTGTTCCCATCTGGGAAGTAAGCAGCTGTACTCAGTAACGAGCTGCCCTGGCATGGCCCCTGAAGCAATGGGCCAGCCAGTCATGGATCAGAACCTCTGAAGCCACGACACAAAAAGGAACACGTTTTTAGAGTTGATTATCTTAGATGTTGCTTACTTAAATAAAGACTGATTAATACAAAGAGTTGCATGGTAAAAATGCCAGCGTGAAAATCTAAGGGTGGAAATGACGGGAGGAGGGAGGGCTTCTTCTGACAGCGTATCTCCCAATCAAGACACTGACAGGACTGACTGCTTGGTGCCTCCGTTACTAATCTAATACTAATACTAATCTAGTACTAATCCTTGGTTAGTACCCAAGCCAGGAAACCCCTAAGTAAGATGATATGATGAGCTCACTTTACAGCCCAGAAGTCACACTCACCAATGACCAGGAGGGTGGTCAGAAGTATACCGACTGCCATGCCCACCGTGGGTATCCCATCGTGGCTGCCTGCTTGCCGGAAACAGCTTCCTTCCACACACTGGCAGAAAGTAACTAAAGAGCAGAACAGTATTTGGTAGGGTAAGTTTTCAAGGGACTAGCTGCTGAATCCCACCGTGAAGACAAGCACTCCTCACACTGCCCATGGTAACAGGTTTTCCACGTCACGTACGCGGAGCCCCTACCTGACAAGGAGACGGTGCCTTGCATGGGTGGCTTCCCCTCATCGCTCAGGACAATCGGGATCTCATAAACACCTTCCTCGAAGCGTGTGTGCTTGGTGGAGAGTCTAGCATGAGTACCTGTCAGAACAGGGAGAAAACGGACTCCAGAACCCTTGCTTGGCAGGAATGATGCTCACTTTTGCATTGCTTGTAATGAGATGGGCTGGAACATAGCCTGACATAGGTGATACTTTGAGTAATTTAACTTCTATTTTTTTTCATGTTGCTTACCTTTAAAAACAGACTAAAGCATCCTTTAACTCCTCCCTTGCCTGTTTGTATCATCTTTCTCTCCTTCTTTTGTCTATTGCCCCAAGACTTCACAAGAGTCGGGAGGGTGAGACCTCCTTGTCTTGTTCCTGATGTTGGTAAAAATGATTCAAGGTTTTCTCCACTAAGCACGATGCTGGCTCTGGGCTTGCTACATATTGTCTTTGTTACACGGAGTTGTGTCCCCTGTATTCTTAGACCCCCCAGAGCTTTTATCATGAAGGGACGCTAGATTTTGTCAATGGCCTTTTCTGCATCTAGTGAGACAATTGCTGGTTTCTGTCTTTGGGTCTACTTATATGATGTTTGTTGATTTACGTACATGAAACCATCCACAAATCTCTGGAATTAACAACCAACCTGGCAAGGCATACTCGCTGGTACAATAACGGCATGGATATCAGAGGAGTATCCAAACACTTTCTGATTGTGATTGGATTTAAGGCCACTTAATGAGATGTAACCCATACCTAGCACTACTATTGGGTCCTGGGGCTAAGACCCTATGGCTAAACATGTCATGAATTATAGGGGAGAACCTGACATTATTATTTTTATAAATAGACATAGCATTAAATTATACAATCAAAACACATTGCACAAAATTCTCAAAAGACTAATTTTAAAAAGTAAAGCCGTTCATTGAGTTTTGAATAAATGATTTCTTGATAGAACAGCAATTCTATAAATTTGTTCCAAACACTGAAATAATAAGTATTGAAAATTTGCTCCTCAGAGAAATTCAGGTTTAAGCTTCTGTGACCTTTAACCCCAACATTTTAATCACGATAAATGCATAAACTTGTTTTCTGCTTCTACTGAAAGCTACCTTATTAACAAGTATGAAGTCACTGACTTTGAACTCCTGGCCAGCAGCACCATAGCCTATGTCTGCACAAAATGCATCTGGGACATCACAACGGCTTTGCTCTTAGGAACGCTAGAATGGCCCCAAAGGAGGGAAAAGCACTGTCTACAGAAAAAAATCACCAGTAGAAAGCACAAACAGCAAACACAAAGTAGACTACAGAAAGAACACCCATTACATCCTAAGAGACTGAAGCAAAGGGACGGGGTCACTTGCCTCTGCTGTGGCTGGGTACTGAAGCCTAAACACCTAGAACAGGTGAAACGGCTTTGGAAAGTGACAGCACCTGATCTTCGTCTTTTATGGATATTCAATACTACAACGATATAGTATTGTAAGGTAGGGGGAGTTTTCCTGTGAATTTTTCTGAAATTTTCAAGATTATCCATGCTGAAGAGGTGTTTTGAATAAATGGTGTTAGGACAATTAGGTATCCATAGTAAAAGCACAGCGCCTTGATTGTAGCCACTTGCCCTCCATAAACAATAGCATGAAATGGATCTTCTTTTAGTGACCTTGTGTTAAGTAAAGATGTATCATTTTTGGCTTTTTTCTTATTTTTTTTTTGTTTTCAATACATCCTTACTGCAGTTTCCCCTCCCTCCGCTCCTCCTCCGTTTCTCTACAGAGAAGAGCAGACACTTTTAAAACTCATACATTAAACAAGAAACCAATAACTCTGACTCTGATTCGTTTTAAGTTTTCTGTTTGAAAGATATTGCAATGGGAGCGGGAGAGGTGACTCAGAAGTTAAGAATGCGCACTGCTCTTGCAAAGAACCAGAGTGAGTTCCCGGCTCACCAAATCAGCCATAGCTACCCTAACTCCAGGCCAGGGACCCGGCGCCCTCTTCTGACCTTGCAGTCTCTTGCCTGCACACACAGGGTGCACAGTCCCAAGGCACACATACATAATAAAAAGTGAATCTTTAAAAACGTGGAGAAGGCATTGCTATAAAAATTCAATTTCCCGATAAAGCACACAATACACACACACATACACAACACACACACATACACACACGCATACACACACACATATACACACATACACACACAACACACATAAACACTCAACACACACATACATACACACATACAACACACACATACACACAACACACACACCTACAATTCAACGGATGCTGAAGAACCTAAGCTTGGGAACAATATTTGATCAGCTGCTTCACTGATGTACGGACGGCAGCTCACCACATGCAAAGAGAAGAGACTTGAAGCATTAGTCACTAGGGAAACACCAATCAAAAATATAATAGGAGACTGGTGCGCACCCACTAGAGGCTGTAATGAACGAAGCCTAGCAGGTGCATTGAGAGGGTGCTGAGCAGCTGAGCATCTCACCCGCTGGTGGGAATGTAAAATGCGAAGAACAAATTGGGAAATGGTTTGACCTTTGCTTAACCAGCAAAGCATTAGCCTGCTATGTGAGGTTGTCATCCAACTCCTTGGCATTCAGCTAAGACACAAGAAAGAGCACTCTCCTACCAGACACTTGTCCACACACGTGCCCAGAAGCTAACAATCGTCAAGAGAACAGACACTAAATTGTCATAGCACTAGGGCACAATGAAGAAAAGAAACTCTGGAACCCAAAACGGGAATGCAGCCCAACTAATCATACTAAGTGGAAGGAACGTTATGACGTTACAAAAATACACACAGATTTGTAGCCACAGAGAGATCGGTCGCTGGCTGAGAAAATGGGGTGGGCATAATGGAGTAGGCAGCAGTAATAAAAAAATAAGTTAAGGGGGCTGGAGAGATGGCTCAGCGGTTAAGAGCACTGGTTGCTCTTCCAGAGGTCCTGAGTTCAATTCCCAGCAAGCACATGGTGGCTCACAACCATCTGTACTGAGATCTGGCGCCCTCCTCTGGCATGTGGGCATACATGGAGGCAAAATGTTGTATATATAATAAATAAATAAATCTTTTTAAAAAAATAAGGTAAGACCAAACTTGAGAGTGGCAAAATATTCACTTGATTGTGCTGATCTTATATATATGATGACATATATATGTAAAGTTGTACACATTAATCAGGTGTGATTTACTGTACATGAATTATGTTTCAATAAAATTTATAATAAAATCTGTTTCTAAGTCTTCCCTGGAAATTTACAACTGATGTTCAAATTGTTCATTTATCCATGTACCCTAGCCAGGATGTACGCGGTGCCAAGCTTCCCTTCCCACAAAGCCTAGGGCTTTGAAGACTTTTCCTGTGTGTTCCCAGAGCGTGAACGGCTTTCTTGGAACAAGAAGAAATTTCCATGCTGAGTTAGAAAGCCGACCAAGGGGGGAAGAAGCTTTATTCCCCCATCCACCACTGACTTTTCTCCTTGTACATCTGATAACTCACCATTGATTTTGGAAACTTGCCAGTCATTTTGTAAGCTTTCTCTGCCAAGAGCGAATGTGAACTGGGACCTCCAAAGTGACTGCTGGTCGTCGTCTGTGACCTCAAAGATGAGACTCTCTGCAGCACTGAGGGGGTGGCAGAAGAACAAGCCGGTGTACTCCTTAGCGAGGCGTGGGGGGTTGTCATTCACATCTGTGAGGGCCAGGTGGAACTCTGCCTCGGAGCGCAAAGCGGACCCGCCTGAGAAAGCAAAAGGTTAGAACGTAATATCAAGCTTTCTCATCATCCTGCAGAAGGAAGCATGTTTCTCTTTCCTTTATAAAGAATCAATATTTAAACAGTCAAGTCTGTTAAAGTCGTAGAAAAAAAAAGCCTTTAGAATTACAGACCTAATTTTAGTACTGGTTAAAATGTTTAAATAGAACCTACAAGATGACTCAGGGAGTGAATGTACTTCCTGCCAGACCTGTGACATGAATTTAGACATGAAAGCTAAGTGGAAGAAGAACTAACTCCCAAAAATTGATTTTGGCGTGTATACACACAAAATGTAATAAAATGTTTTCAATGTTTAAATGGTAATACTGAGTGTGTGTGTGTGTGTGTGTGTGTGTGTGTGTGTGTCACTCAGAAGCTGCATACCTCCGCTAAATTCACACAGCTAGTGCCCACTGGAGACGGCGCTGGTCCGAGGCCACCAGCCACCAGCCGAACCCTCGATCACTTACCTCTGCCTTAGGCATCCTAACTCAGTTTCTAAGCTTCATGATTTTCAGCTGAGAAGCATGTGGCTTTGCGATGCTCTCATGTGTAAACAATGGTTGCACACATGTCGTCTGTCATGCTAGACTAGTGAAAACCATGTCCTCTGTTGTATGACCCGTAGCTCTGTGCTCTTGGGTAAACCAATTTCTCAATGCCTTGGTTTCTTTAACAGAGTATGGCCAATAACAGACACACACAGGAGGCACCCCGTGGCACAGCCGACCCGGACTGTCCTGGCCTAACCTCACGCAGACATGGCATCAATGGCTGGAGTCTACGTCCATTCTCCTAAGCTGTTTTCTGACTCCTGCTTTGATTCCGGGAAGCCCTGTTTTCTTGCTTTTCCTCAGAGATGACTTATTGTCATTAAGCCAAAGACGAGTCCCTGATGTCCTTGAAGTTGTTTGGTCTGTTTACGTTATGATCTCAGTGCCAACAGCTGACACCGGAATCGGGCTTTGGCTCACGGTCACAACCCATGAAACCTGTAAAAGGTGAGAGCCACTCAGGGAACTCGGGCAGAGTGCAGCGTGGATCCGTGTGGGTTCACGGGGAGGCCATGACCCCCTCGGACTTCCTGGGAGCTCTTACGTCACCAGTTGAACGTACACAACCAGAGAGCAGAATGCCCAGCGGCCACAGAGACAGGGCTGCCTCTCAGCAAGCTCCCACCCATCCGCTCCTACTTCCCCTGCAACAGCAGCCAGCGGTTCTGCGTCCTTGCTGTAGTTGAACGCGACTTTGGTCATTTTGGCTTCTCCAGCTTTTCTCATACATTTTTATGATTCCTTTCTCTGCTCCCTGTGTCTGCCTCTAACTTGGGGTTTTGCATTTTCTTTTCTTTTTAAATTGTTTCTGTGGAGCTATATATTTTTCTATGCTCTCCTCCCTTCCTCTCCCATCCCCTTCTACTGTCTCCCATGATCAGGGCTTTGCATTTTTAAAGTGTTTTTTTATTATTATTATTATTTTGGTCTAAAACTGTGTTTGTTGGGTAGTAATTTGTTCCACTCTCATCTTCTTTATAAGCTAAGCAGACACATTACCAGCTAATTAGAGTCCTTGACCAGCATAAGATCAACAGAACTCCTACTATAGGATGGAAAATTCCATTTAAAGATGCTCAATGTTTTAATCACCGGCCCTTTTCCTGGTTAGATTACTATTCCTGTGAGTTATCTTGATTTTAATTTTAATCGGGAAAATTTCCCTGACACTCCATGTCCAGAGTGATTGGACAACTTGTATCACAAATGAATTAAATAGGATGCAAAGATAACGCAGGGATGGTTCAAACATCTGGCGTATCTGTGCGCTTGCCTTCCCTCTCAAAACTATCCTGCCTCATCCAAGGAGCAGATCCCCTGATCCCCGACACCTGTTGGTGGTCCAGAATCCCCCAGGATGGACTCCTAGGTCACTGCTGGTGGACAGCCTTGTATAATACCTTCCGCGTCAGAAAATTGCCTGTTTCGTAGAAGCCCTCAATCCCGTTTGAGGAGGTAGTGAGAGAGGTTAGCTAAGAACTCTAGAACTTTCCTAGAAGTGACTCTAGTCCCTGCAGGAAGCTAGAGATGACAGCATCCCTGTTACCCTGGTAGTCTCAGAGTAACTCACCTGGTAGAAACGCAGATTAGCACAGGCGTTCTCTATCGCAGCCATTAAGGAGTGCACGCACATACACGCACGCATGCGCACATGCAGGTGCGCCTTTGTGCCCGTCTCACCTGGCTTTAGGGTTGTACTCAGCCGTGGTTTTTAACCTCATCAATTTTCTTGCCTTCCCTCTCATTTTTGTTGGTATTTTCCCTGATGATCTGTTTCAGCTTGGTTTTGCTCACCTATTTCAGTGGCCACCACGCGTACCCGATACAGACTTTCTGTTTCCCTGTCCAGTGGGGCGGCACTAAATATCTCCCCGGTGACGGAGTCGATTTTAAGCCAGCCTCTCCTGTCGCCGCTCAGGGAGTATCTTCCATGAAGGGAAGAGCAGAAGAAAACACGTTACTTTATATGAAAACGAAAGGTGGTCTGTGCATTTATACTACGACAATATAATGCCCCAATCAGCATCTCCGTTACGTGTCTCTCTTCGGAAGAACTGTCTTACAGCAGTTCTCAACCTGTGGGTTGTGACCCCCTGGGGGTCAAGTAACCCTTTCACAGGGGTCGCCTAAGACCATCAAGAAACACAGATATTTATTTACATTGTGATTCATAACAGTAACAAAATTACAGTTATGAGGTAGGAACGAAAATAATTTTATGGCCAGGGGTCACCACAACAGGAGGGACTGTCTTAAAGGGTCACAGCTGTTCTACAACATGGTGCTGGGATTGTTATGTATGGCAATGTGACAAACTGGCAGAAAAGTTACATTTTCCTGGCAACAAAGGTTTCAAACTCAAGTAATCGTCTTCTGAGATCTTTCAGTACAACACCCCCCCCTCCAAGGAAACCTGAGCAGCTAGCTCTCTGTGGGAGACAGGACGGCTGGTGGCCCAGTGAACCCTCACTAAAGAAACATCAGTTTAGGCAGGCAGGACCAAGGCAAGAGTTGATGAAAGCGGACTTCAGACACACAGATAATTCCCGTAAAGTGTAGTGGAGACCGTGTAAGAGATTAGAATCACGAGAAGGTTGATTGGACGGAGGAAAGCCTTTCTGAAAGAGATGCTGACACGGGCAAGAGGCTGTCTCATAGCTACGTCAGCCACGGAAGAGAGACCAGGACCGTCCTGGTCCATGCACAGTGTGTGAATAGCGTGGGCAGGCAGGGACAAGAGAGATGAGGCCACAGAGGCAGGGAGAGCCAGGCTGTAGAAGGCAGAGGCAGCCATCAGGCTGTGTTGCGTGGAAGGTGACCTGGCTGGAACCGTGTCTTCAAGAGAACTCACTGGTAGGTGTAGACAGATTAATTTGAGAGAAGCAAGTCTTGCCTGAGGAGAAGCAATGAGTGTAGTCTTTGTAAAGTGTCATGCCACGACTGTCTACAGCTTATGCCACTTACTCCCAGGCCTGGAAATGTCACCTCAATAAAAACTTAATAGGAGTTAAAGCATTGCATGCATGCGTGGCTTCAAAACATTTTTCTTTACGTTTTTAAATTCTGTTTGCCCACATGTCCAGGAATAAGAATGCTTAATTTTATATTTAGTCAAATTAATTTTCCTTGGTATTTTTTTAGCATGCTGGATATGTCAAGTACTGTATTCATGTTTGTGTGGGGGTGAAAAACGAGAGCTCCTTGGTAGTTGGGACCTCTCCCTAAGAGAAGCGAGAACCCCCAGCCAGGGTCTGAAGAGCAGCTGGACAACTGGTTTGCTTTGTTGTAAAGGCCCTTGTGGGCGGCGGTCCACAAGTTGACTCAGATGGGTAGGTAGGGGCTGGTGGGAAAGGCTGGGTTCTAGAAAAGATAGCAACGCCTTGGACCACACCGGAAGTAGTCAGAAACACTTGGGTTCTGGATCCGTGTCAACAAAGGGGTCGATAATGTTGGAAGCTGGGCTGGACTGGGTCTGTTGGTGCTGATGGGCTCTCTGGGTACCCAGCTGGAGAGTTAAATGTCTCAGCCCACAGCTTTGGGATCTGTAAAGTTAGATCTTGCCCGCCGTGTGCACCTGGGCTGACTTGATTAAGCCTCGTTTGTTTGCTCTCCAGAAGTGGACTTTACAGAACACCCCTTCCCTGTCTCCCTTTGTCCACCTCATCTTCTGACTGCAACTCTGTGGTTTTATGTCCTAAACCAGTTTTTGATCCATCAGAGGAATTTCTTTAAAGGTGTTTTTCTCTGTACTGACATGCACATACCTCTCTGACCAGTAATTGCATCAATTTATTTTATCTTTTAATTACTACCAATCATTTTTGTAGCATTCTCATGAAGGATGTAAGTCATCTCTTAAACAATGATGGGCGGTGGAATTAGATACTTTGGACCCCCTCATGACTTGCGACTCAGAAGAATGGCTTCGTTTCCACAACGAATAATGCTGTTTAGCCCTTACTAGTTGGTAGCTTTACTCCTTAGCATGATATGGATGATGTGAGCATTGCCCCCCCCAAAAGTCCTCGTGTTAGAAGCCTCTTTCTCAGGTGGTGAGTTTGTCATGTGCAGGACCTTTGAGAGGGAGGGCCGAATGGGCTGTCCTTCGGTCAATTGGGAATATGCCCTTCTTGCGGCACTGTGAGACCCAAGCGGCTCCGGATTCCTGCCTGCAGTCGGATTCTTTCCCTTTGCTGGTATTGCTGTTCTGCTAATAACCACGCAAGGTCTTCACACTCTTCCCGTGCTGGTGTTGCGCCCGTAAGTGTCCAGAGCTATGAGCTAAATAAACTGCCTTTTGGAATAAAGTTACCTGCTTCACACTTTCTATTATAGTAAGCAAGCCAGTAATACACTCCATGCAAGACTATCAGTTAAGCCCATACCACTGAACCTAAGTGTCCACAGAACAGCTCACTAGGAAGGAAGAATTGTGGAGAATCTTAAATATTGGCCATTTGTAGCTATATGCACCAGTCAAGTCATGCTGAAGTATTTGCCGTATATGTTCTGGACAATATTGTACAATACAAGCAGAAGAACTGGGTTCAAGTCCTATCTATGCTTACTAACCATGTGGTCTTTAAGATCATATAGATATTATACAAATGCATATATGTGCATGTGGTAGGTAAATAAATCGTTGTACATTATTGAGACCAATGCATGTGGGGGTTGTCGCACCAAAAATGAAAAGAAAAGATTGAGAATAGTTGAGATAGAAATATGTCCATACGCTTAGCATCTCACCTCAAGGACTGACTGGTCCCCCTGGGAATGCTGCCCCAGACTAGCTCTCTGGAGGGAAGGGGCGCCAGAGATCCCCACATCTAAGACAATCCCTTCGGCCTGTAAGGTGGCCTTCTCTACTCGATTGGGCTTTTACTTCTTCAATCCACTTTCCCTCAGAAACTTTCTCCAGAACCCCAATAGTTCAAACACAGTGACTGGTTGGGGGGGGGGGACCTCCTGACTTTACCAGACCTCAGCTGAGACCTGCATCAAGGGAAAAGTGAATGGCACCTGATGCCATGTGTCTGAAACACCGAACCAACGCCAGAGACCTTGCTTCTGATTTCTGCTCCATGGCTCAGTCATGCACCCGGAACACACTGCTTCTCCATCTTCCCAGCCCTCCTGAGTCCCCTAGCTGTGGTGGCAGCATGCAAGTCGGCCTGCACAGCCCTCCCCTCCTTTACCTCATAGCCAGGCCTTCGGGGTCCCTGGCAGTGACATTGCCCAGTCTGGTGCCTACAGCAGCATCCTCACTGACTTTTGCTTGGAATATACGTTGGGAAAACACAGGCGCTTCGTTCACATCCGTCACAGTCAGCCTGAACGAGGCATAGGAGCTGGCATTGTAAGATACCCCAGACACCAGGGGCTCGGGGTTTTCCGCTTTGAACACAATGTTGGCAACCGGTTGGGCTTCAAAATCGAGAGCCTGTGGAGGAGAGAAAAAGAGGAGAAATTAACCTTGGAGTGAACAGATCACTTAAAGGATTCAATTCTTTAAACACTCATAGTCTTAACCGAAACCCCTAAATCATAAGCACAATGAGAAACCTGGGAGAGAGAATCATATCAGCCATGGTCACCTGAAGTAAAACCTAAGCAGCAACGAGGTTTGTTTAACTGTGGGAATGTGAGAGGAGAGGCTGGTCGTAGAAACTAGTGCCCACTGATTGCCAGGCAGGGGCTCTCAATGACTTAGTGAGCCGATGATCAATGACCTAATAGGACTCTTCTGTGCTCAGAAGTCCTGGGAATCTCTCCGAATGCCAGAAGGTGACAAAAGTGCTGTCCAAACAAGGTATGAACCCAGGAAACCCAGCAGGAAGGAAGAACCCTCTAGAAAGTCAGGACAAGACGACAAGAACAGATGGGACTCCAGCTGATGCGCCAGCCTGCCGTGACAAGAACACTAATCCAGACTCAAGCGGACAACCCCACAAGTGTCTACACACCTAGGCAAAGGAAGCCGTCACCCTTGCCACCACAGCCCTGAGACCCTGCCTAGTTTTCTCATCTGCCACTACAGCCCTAGAGGTACAGGGGTCAGGCGGTGAGACCTGGTGTCTGCAGATGAAGGGGGACACTGTGGTGCTAGAACAGAACACATGGGCAAAAAGAGAAAGATGACAGAGACGCTAGACATCAAGACGGAGACCTAGGGCTTTATTCCTGACCTGCAAGGTCAGGCCGTGTTTCAGAAGTGGTCCCTCGATGCTGATTCCATGGAGGGACCGGAACAAAGGGAGTGGTTTACTGCTGAGCAGCTGGGCTCTCTGCCCAGCTTGCACATCTGCCTGACTTGACCATGTAACCAGACCTGCTGCAACAAGGAAAGTTAGAAACGGGGGGCACTAAATTAGCAACTCAGCAAACCCTGCTGAGTCCATCCACGCGGGCTTTCACAGCACTGGGGACCAGAAGCCCAGTAAAAAGACCTATGGGGACACGTTCATCAGAGAAGCGGAAATCTGCCTTTGTCCAGAGAGTCCCTCTGCACCGACTGCCTCAAAGGTGAAGCCGCGGGTTTAGATTCAATCTGGGAACAGACAGCATGTCGAGACCAAGGGTCGGGGACAGGACACATCACATTTTCACCGCACAGAAACCTTGTGCATACTGGCTTTCCAGCTGATGCCCGAGCTAGTTACAACGCCCATGACACAGGAATTCCAAAGTACTACCTACAGTAGGGAAGGGGCGAACTTTCATATCCAAATAAGCACCAAAGCAAACTCCAAATTTCAGGAAAGGAGGTCTCAGGGGAATTACTAATGTACCAGAAAGAACTAATATAATAAACAACACCAAACACCATTCCTCATTACTGACACACCAGCTCAGCCCTGAGAGCCTGACCATCCACTACCCCGTAGGGGTCAGAGAAGATGGATAAAGAAAATGTAGCGCATTTACACAATGGAGTATTACTCAGCTGTTTACATCATGAAATTTGAAGGCAGCTGGATGGAACTAGAAAAGATCGTTCTGAGTGAAGTAACCGAGGCCCAGAAAGACAAACATGGAAGGTACTTATTCATAAGAGGTTACTAGCTAGCTGTAAAGGCTAACCATGCTACAATCCACAGACCCAGAGAGTCTAGGTCACAAGGAGGGCCCAAGGTGGGCACAGAGGGATCTCAGGAAGGGGGAAACAGAAGAATTTTTGTGGGTAGACTGGGGGCAGGTAGGAATGGGAACATGAGGGATCACGCTGGGGGGCAGGGGGAGAGCGCTAAAAGAGTCAGACAACCGGAAAGAGAGGGCATTTAGGGAGAGGTAGAAACCTGGTACAAGGGAAACTCCCAGAAATCAACAAGGAAGCCCACAGCTAAGACTCCTAGCAATAGTGGATGTGTAGCCTGAACTGGCCTTCTCCAGTGACCAGGCAGGACTGTCAGTGGAGGGATTTGGATGACAGCCCAGCCACACAAACTTTGACCTGCCTATGCCTCTGTGTGTGTTAAGTTGGGGAGGGGTATAGAGATGGTGGGAATGGCCAACCAATGACTGCTCACCACAAGAGTGGTGCCTGGGCTATCAAGACTCTGAGGCTGGATAGTCCAGAGACCTAGGATAGAACCAAACACTATTGGAGGGAGAAAAAAGTCAACATAAAGACGCCTAACGATATTCTGTTATACCCAAAGATTGGTGACTACCCCAGCTGTCACCAGAGAGCCTTCATCCAGTGACTGATGGAAACAGATGCAGAGACCCACAACCAAGCATTGGGCCAAGCTCAGGGAACACTGCTGAAGAGAGAAAGGAAGAATTGTACAAGCGCGTGCGTGCCGCACACCGCGCCCCGGTGTCTGAGCTCTGTGCGCTGGCACCCAGTTCGCGAGCTTCGGGCAAGGGAGCTGGAGGTTAAAATACAAAGACACACACAGACAGAGAGACAGCGACACGGGTCATCCTTGAATTCCCCAAGAATGCCCCCTTTATTGTGTTCAGGGGCAGATTATATAGAGATAGCCACGCCCCAGCCAAACCCACCAGAAACCACTCTCCTGCCATCAGGAACTCCTGAAGGTCTCGTGCTCAGAGCAGCTGTAGGCACTCAGATCAGGGGATTACAAGAAATTCAGGATCTGGGGCCTCACTGCTCCCAACACGCGCGCGCACACACACGCGTGCGCGCGCGCGCGCGCGCGCGCGCGCGCGTGTGTGTGTGTGTGTGTGTGTGTGTGTGTGTGTGTGTGTGTGAAGGACATCACAAGGAAACCTACAGAAACAACTAACCTGGCCTTATAGGAGTTCACAGAGTCTGGACTGACAGCCAGCGAGCCCTTATGGGACCAACCTTGGTCCCTTTGTAGCCTGTTCTGCTTGTGGGACTCCTAGCAGTGGGAACAGGGGCTGTTCCTAACGCTTTGGCTGGCTTTTGGGAACCTATTCCTCATAACTGGCCTTGCCCAGCCTTAATACAAGGGGAGGAGCTTAGTCTTACTGCAACTCCATAGGCCATGCTTTGTTGATACCCATGGGAGACCTGCCCCTTTCTGTACAGAAACAGAGGAGTGAAGGTGGGGGGCTCAGAGAGGATGTGGGGAGAGAATGGGAGAAGAAGGAGGATGTAAAAACAATTGAATAGATTTAATTAATAAAAAATAATCAAGTGGGCTTTCTACCTGTTTAATGGTGACGTATCCGGCATTGGTCTGGGGGTCAGTGACGACTTCCAATCTCCCCTCGGGGTCTCCCTCTACAATCTTGTAGAGGATTTTAGAGCTCCCGGTGAAGGGTTCATCCTCATCCGTGGCTTCGATGACCAGGATGGTGGATCCAATGGCCGTGTCTTCAGGGAGAGTCATGTTTCCATACTGAGGAAGAAATGGGGAGGGGAAAGGAAACAGGATGTCTGCTGTCACTGAGCTCAACTGCCAAACTCAAGCGTCTCTAAGTCCAAAACAGAGGTCACAGCTGACACTAACACCCAGCACAGGTTCCCCTGATGAACATGTTACAGGTGGTTTACCATCGTTTGTACCCGTGAACTGAAGTCTATGCCAAGGAACATACCATCTTAGACATTCTAGAAGGATTCTAAAACAGATTTCCCCTCCAACATCCAACATGCTTAAGAACTATAACTATTTGGATAATCATGATATAAATAGCTGTAGTACGTAAAATGTCTCTGATGTGACAGGTACTTCTAATGCTTCAATAAATTAAGTAACCGACATTAGGAGCTCAAAACACTGACCTCAGAGTTGGCTACAAATCCTAACCTTGCTATTTGTCAGTTGAACAATGGGAGTTATCACATTTCTTCCTAGACAGGCTTGATGGCTGGTCTAAAGAGAAGATGTAACCCACTATTTGAAGACAGGATGCCAGTGCGTAGGAAAGATAGCAGCACAATGCCCTAGAGGGCACAAACTTACCAGTGACATTTGACAGAGGAGCCAAGGGCCAGCATGGTCAGCCCCGCCCAGGACAACATGGTGTGATCATACCCAGAGCTTCAAAGCCCATGTTCCCATAAAGCATTCTGACTCCCCCAAAGCCCCAAGATCCACTCTTTCCCACATCATGATCTCAAAAATGGCAACAGCCAGGGTCCGAGAGAGGATGCTGGCAGCAGCGTAAGCAAACTCTTTCTCTCTAGCCTAGAGTGCAACTCCGAGCTTTAAACTCCGCCCTGCAGAGTTTTTCTGCTCAATCTTCTTGACCACTGTCTGGTAAAATGCAGGGCAGTTGAAACACTAGGAAGGAATAAAATGCCCTGGAGGATCTAGGCTGAGAAGAAATGAGTCCTTTATTTCACGCTTACTTAACCCCAGTGCCTTTTAGACAAGCTAGGTCTCATCGCACTTCTTCTGGTGCTGAGCCTTACCATAAATCAATTCCTTCCTTTGTCCCTGTGTTGATTAATGGACATCATCAGAGGGCTATGAGCTGCCTCAAAACTGACTTCTAACATAACAAGCTAGCCAAAGGGTCTTTAGTCTCCCTTGAGCTAAATAAACCAGGACATCCCTTTTAAGGGTGCGATGGTAATGTACACCATGACTACAGCGTTCACCTTGATGTCCTTCCTATACTGATCCTTCTGACTCTATGCCCAATTCTAATTCTTGCGAATATATGGAACATATTCTTTTGGGGCCTTTCCCCCTTTCCTATTGCCTGATTAAATACAAAATGAGTTAAAGTTGCCAGGATTTCTGATGCTATTTTTTTTTATCCCAAATGCTTGGATAAGATCAAGTAGCTCTCTAACTACTGTCTATTGCATGCGAGACTCTGTGACAAGCCACAGGCAGCCATTCACCTCCCAATCTGAAGAAGATTGGGGCTGTAGAGTCTGAGCAGCCTTTGGAATGAGGCACTGCTGGCAGGCATTTGTAAACAGACATTCCCAGATATTATCAGTACATCCTAGTGTCCCTGGAGACTAAAGATGCTAAAGATGGTACCTGGCTTTGCTTGGTGCATTGGCCAGGCTACCAGCCACTTTGTCTGTGTTTTTATTTAAATCAAACAGCAATCAAAACAAAGATAAAGCAAATGGTGGCATCTACTCACGTCTGATACTTTGAAGATGGGAATCTGATCATTGATATCGATAACGTGGACTTGCACAAAACAGAGGGTCTGGAAATCTGAAAACCAAAATCATAGCACAGAATTCTCACTGGAAAGAACACATTGGCATCAGGACTTGGCAAGGAAATATTGGCACATGGTGTGACAGTCATTGTGACGGTTTCACAGTTCATGAAAATGGAGGCTGCTCTGCTCACTACCTCACCCACAAGCAGGTCATCAAGGAGATGTGGAAGCTGGACTGGACCCTGAGATGCATCCCTGAGCTTCCTGCTGCCCCATCCAAGGGAGGGCCTTTTCACCATACAGGATGGCTGCTTTCCTGTGAAGCAGCTTCCCTTCCCTACAGGTGGATGCTATGTACTCTCTGAAGTCCAAATCAAAATTCTCCTTCCAGGGATGCAGCTGAGCATCCCACAGGCTGCCTTCCCTTCTCTGAATACATCTGCCCAGCATCAGCCCCACCCGGCAAGGTAGAATGGTCCAAGGCCACCAGCGTTCCTCTCCTTCAAGTAAGGGAAAAGGTGGCATAATTCACCTCCAAGGGAGGCTAAGAGGTAGCTCACAGAACCCTGGGGAAATGGCACAGGCTCTGAGGGTGGTTTGACAGGTCAAGGACCAGTCTGAACCAGCAGTTGGCTCCTAGATCCAAGATGAGTAGATGAGCATGCTGGTAAGTGTGTTGTGGGGGGGCCTTCTGGGGAGAAAGCCAGAATGACAGAAGAGAGTAACTTATTCAGGGTTACATCTCTTGAACTCTAGCACAATGCGCTCGGCTCTGGCATCCCATTATTTGAATTCTGGCTTTTCCATACCCCAGGTGAGAGCATGAGAGTGTCACCGTGTGTCTCTGTGCCTCGTCAGCTCATCTATGCAATGTCTTCCCTGTGCCCTGCTAGCTTTTCATTCTGCTCCATGCTCAGATCCAGGCTGTATGAACCTTATCGGTGACACCCTTGTTCTTCCACTAACAGCTGGTCTCCGCCAGAGTGACTAGGCTGGAAACTGGAGGAAGGACAAGAAGAAAGAGGTGGCATGTCCCTCTTCCTGTCTCCTGAAGTCCTTTCAGGCTTCGGGGTGGTGAAGCACCCCTACTCCCACCCCTCACTCCCCCACATCCTGCCTCTTGTTAGCTTCCCTCCGCTGTGCATCCTTTAAACTATTCTGGCCGCCTCTTTGGAGAAAACCTTCCTCTTCCAGCTGTCCTCCTCGCTGATCTGCCCACATAATCACCCCCGGAGCTTGTGCTTAAAGCATTAACCAGGAAGCTGAATACAATCTCTAATCTGATTATAACCAAACAGATATTGATGAGAGTTGGAGCTGATCCCCAGAACATTTGCAGATAGAAATGGGTTGGTGCATTAGTGCTAGTCTCTGCAAAAGCCTTGTTTGGGACTCGATGGGCTTCCTGCTTACCAGGCTCTTTCTTCTTAATGTGTGCACATGCACATATACTCTGTGTGTGTGTGTGTATGCGCATACGTGCACACACAAAGACAACCTCCAGTGTCGTTCCTTAGGGGCTATCCACCTTCTTCTTGATATGGGGTCTCTCACTGGCCTGGAACATGACAAGTGGGCTAAGCAGGCAGGGCATGAGTTCCTGGGGAAAATTTTGTTGTCTCTAATTCCCCAGTCCTGGGATCACAGATGCATGAGACAAAACCCTGCTCATTTGATGGATGCCCAAAAAGACCAGAGAAGGATGTTGGATCCTCTGGAACTGGCAGTTATGAGCCACCCACTATGGGTCCTAGGAACCAAACAGGGGTCACTCTGGAAAGCAGCCAGGGCTTTTAACCCCTGAGCCATCTTTATGGCCCCTATATTCTCACATGTATAAACTACTTCAGGGTCTGATGTCTTTGCACATGGAATCCCCACTCTTCTGTAAGTTTTCCTCCAAAACTTAGCTCACCTAAACTTTCGGGGTGAGGTAAACTAACCTTCTGACAGCCTTGCCTGCTCTCGCTCATCCGTGGGCTCCATTATGTGTGTCCCTACAACTTGCTGGCTTCGATGTCCATCCTCCTTGACAAAAGGAGCACTCCCTTCAGGACAGATGCTGGGTCTTGCTCATCTGTGCACTGCTAATGCCTTGTGTGGTACCTTGGCAAGGCAAACAATCAGACACTGAAAGTGTGAGCGGCCATTAGTGTGACTCTGCCACTTCCCCACAGATAGGGGGTTTACTGCATTGTTCAACATAGTGCTGAACAGCATCAGACCCTCACTATGAGTTGAGTTACTAGCTTTTCTGGGAACTTGAAAGACAGGCATTTTGTACTGGAGCTTGCTAAACCCAAGTTCTCCCAGGATATCCACAACTTTAGAAAATCTAAAGATGAGACCTACATATGAACCAATGTTCTTTCTTCCCCACACCTGTGTAAGCTGTGGTCCTCAGAAAACAATTACAGAACTGTTTCATAGAACAGTTACCTCCTAGGAGTCTGAGAGCCCCAGAAATGGTGCCACATTTGTCTGTGGATGTGGAGATAGGTTTGGGAACAGGAAGTTTCCATGAGACTCCTCTGCTCCTACAGAGGTTAAGAGCCACCCATTTTGAGAGTCTACAAGGATTAAATGTCTCCTGGTATTGTGCAGCAGACACCGAGAAGCAGACAAGAAAGGGTACAACTCTCCAAAGACATTTTCTCTACCACTTTTATACGCGGGTACTTTAGGTCTGAAAGTAAGGACAGGGAAAGAGAGGTCGTGCTTCTGTTTTGGTAGCCAGGAAACTGTACCTGGCGGACTTGTAACAACCAGACTAACAGCCTGGTGGCTGCCCGGTTATGCTGCGCCCAACACTGCATTTGCACCAAGGCCTCATCCCCATAGGCTGCCCCCAGCCAATTCCTGAACTAGCATTGATGTAAAAACAGCCCTATCCCCAGAGCTAATGACAGCGTTTGGAATTCTCCTCAGATGGTCCCTGGTCCAAAACATCCCCATCAGTGCTCCCTCCATCACGGTCTAGAACATCCCTGTCAGTGCTCGCTCCATCACAGTCAAGAACATCCCCGTCAGTGCTCCCTCCATCACGGTCAAGAACATCCCCGTCAGTGCTCC
>NC_022031.1:61148336-61168545 GCF_000317375.1 Microtus ochrogaster | reverse complement strand
GTGCTCCCTCCATCACGGTCAAGAACATCCCCGTCAGTGCTCCTTCCATCACGGTCAAGAACATCCCCGTCAGTGCTCCCTCCATCACGGTCAAGCCAGTGTTGCTGTCTGGTGATCTTCAAGAGTTCACAGCTTCCCTTCCATTCTTCCCAAAGGCATCTCCTTTGAGATGCTCACCAAATCCCTCTTGACTCCTGGCTCTCAAAGGACCAAAAGCAACAAAATGTTGCCTGACCCGCACCTCTAGCTCATGTAAAAACAGCCACACCTGGGTTTCTCGAATTCACAAAGGAAGCAGAGTGTTCTAGAAGCGTGAGAACGGGCTCTTGACTCTTAAGTAGAGGACTACTCACTATCTCCTAACCACGGGGGCAGCACTCACCTTTGTCGGCCACCTCTACTGTCAAGTTGTACTGAGGGTTGTCTTGCTTCTTCAAGGAGCGTTTCCCTAGCTGGACCTTTCCCTCATATTCTTCAATGAGAAAGAGTTCATCTGAGGGAACTTTGGGGGTTTGGTCTATAAGCTTGTACTTTAAAATACTGTTGACAGTGTTGGCTTCATCCATGTCGCTGGCGCTCAGGTACCCGATGCTGCTACCTGTGGAGAGGAAAGGACAGTCACTCACACCAGCTCTGTGAGGTTAACGCAGCTTCCTAGAAAACGCAGGGGACACTTTGGGGAGTGAACAAAGGCATTTAGAATTATTTTGGTTCCTCGCATTTTCTCATGGATGCTTTGTCAAACACTGCGGTGGATTAATTAAGCCAGTACTGTCAGAAAGTATTGTGGATTGAGAGGATTAACAAAAACCTGCTTTCTCCTAGTCCTAGTGGCAGGAAACCTGAAATCAAGTGTTGGCAAGGCTGCTCTCCTCCAAGCTGCTCTCCCTGGCTCTTTCTTCCTCCCTATGCATCTTCTCTCTGTACCTTGGCATCCAAATTTATCATAGGAACCCCAGTCAGATTAGATTAAGGCCGACTGTTGGGTCCTCACCTTACATGCCTGTGTGTACGTTGGCGTACATGTACATATGTGTGGATGTGGAAGTCAGAGGGCAACCTTGGCATCTGTCCTCAGAAGCTACCCGCCTTGTTTTTGTAGTTGTTTTTCTTTTGTTTTCTTTGAGACAGTAGAGGGAATTCTCTCTCTCTCTCTCTCTCTCTCTCTCTCTCTCTCTCTCTCTCCACACACACACACACACACTCCTGATATCCCACATGCCAAGGCCCTATGTATTCCATGCCCAGGGGCTCCAGAAGTCAGTGGATGTGATTCCGTGTCCCACCAGCCCTGGGAAATACTGATAGATTCTGGGGTCATCCAGATCCATGAAGTGGGAACAGGAACTATGGGTTTCCTTACACGCAGCAAGAATCCCACCTGAGGTTTATTTGAATTGAATGTCGTGTTTGAATTGGATTACACCCTTCCCTTACCTCAGTTTACCCCACTGGCTTATGCAGACTCTTAAAAGGGGTGGGTTTTAAAGGGAAGTACTGTATCTGAGCAGTGCTGGGCACCCACAGGGCACATGGCCTAAATTCAGGGACCGTCATGATTTTATCTAACAACTGAGAAAATTTTGTGGCAGCATACATCCTCCCAAGGTAAGTATCCTGACCATTTCCTCTAGGTAAGCACGTGTGATGCTAAGAACATGGTGTTGTTCTCTTCACAGGAAACTCCCATCTGCCAGAGGCAGAGTGAGGGCTGTTGACATCACAGATATCCCTTGGCAAGAGGTGGGTGGCTCTGGATGGACCAGAGTGAAAGGAGTACCCTGCCTCCGAGGGACTGAAGGAGGTGTATTGTCTATGCCCCTCACAAACTGCACACAGAAAATATATTCAGTTGATTTCTAATAGAGTTCCTTTTCCTTCAAAGACTTCCTGTTGTACTTTTACAAAACAAATTCTTACCTCTCAAGAAATAGGTAGCATCCTGAGACCTTGAACAATTTGTTTTACTAACAATGACTTCGCTGGTCTAAGAAAACTACACTATCATCTTCCCCCTTGAGATAGCCAGCCTCCAAATGGCCTTGACCCTTCTCATCTCCTGGATCGGTGCCCCGTGACTTCTGCCTTCCCATTGTGAGTGGAGCCTAGTGCCTGATCTTGATGAGATGAATGTGACCCAACTGTTGGGACATCACCTCTAAGTTCAGGTTAGAGAAACCCTGTGACTTCCACATTGCCGTTCTACCTTCCTCTCCCTCCTCCTTCCTGTCACCCTGAATCTGAGGCCCCAACTGAACTGTAATCAGATGCATGCTCATAGACACCAATGCAATGAGTGTCTGCCATTTTAAACTGCTAGATTTGGGGACAATTTGTTAGGTGGCAAAAGATAACAAATATAACATATGTGCAGCCCCATATGAAGAGAGGTGCAGTGTCACCTACAATGTTCTGTGAAGGGTTTGCCACCTTTGCTCAGCCCTGCAGGCCATCCCTGTTTCATTAGAGCAATAGTCCCACAAGTACTTGTTGGCTGATTTGTGTGACACCACTATACAGTCATCCTTACATCGACCAAAAATTTCCGAGCTATGATCCAACCCTTCCCATTGAAGCAAGAATTGCTCTAAATAAAACAAAGAAGACCTCCACAGGACACAGGACAGTAACCTCTGTGTGACATCTAACCCCGGGAGGAAAAGAATGACCACAAGGGAGGAAAACCCACTAAGCCACCAAGAGAGCAGCTGCTATGTCAAAGCTGTGGAGCAGCCACAGCAGAAGCATCCAGGACACTGGTGAGAATGTCCATTGCTAGACACATAGACGCCGCCCACGAGGAGAACAAAGTTGCCAACCTCACAAACCTAGAAAGCACACCACTCAAACACAGCCTATGCATAGACCCCGCCCACAAGGAGAGCAAAGTTGTCGATCTCACAAACCTAGAAAGCACACCACTCAAACACAGACTACTCAAGGGCTCAACTCCAAGAGGGAAACAGACAAAAGTCCCAAATCCAGGAAGAGACAATGAACTCAGAAACCTTTAACATTCTTATAGTGTTGTTCCCATACAAACTTTTTCAAATGTAGAAAGATCAAAAGGACTGTAGGGATAAGTCCCGCCCCTTAGGAGGCGTGTTCGCCTTGGGCTAATGTTTACCTATAAATCTGGTGAGCATGCTTGCAGTGCTTGCTTCTGCTTTCCTGGTCTCTGAGGAACAGTGGTTCTGTAAGTCTATTTCTCCATTAAAGCTGTATATATATATTTACAATCTGTCTGCATTCGTTTATGCCGTTACATTTTGGCACCCAACATGGGGCTCAAACCCACGACCCTGAGATTAAGAGTCTCATGCTCTACCGACTGAGCTAGCCAGGCTTAACTGGGGTTTAACTTCACTTGCCAGCTTCCTCGGTTACCATTGTCTTCTAGAATGGGAGACTCGGGGTCAGGTTGAACTTGATGTTACCTACTCATTGTGGGGTGTTGGCCCGGGGATATATAAATGATCAAGTTCTTTAGCGAGTTGGATGAGGTTTTATCTTTCTTTACAGTGAGTTGTTTAGCAGTCAAAGAAGATAACCGAAAAGAAAACCTTGCAAGGGGGACGCTCCTGGGATGCACCAGGATGTTGCTACACAGTGATGGAACTATGGGCGGTACTGAGGGTGACTGCCATTAAACAAGGGGGGGCAGGTAACAGCAGTCATAAAAGTCCCAACTGGAGGACTGGAGATCCTGCTTATTCCAAACCATTGTGCCTGCATGACTCTCCCGATACCTTCAGAGTCTGTGCTGCTCCAGCCGTGAACAGTGGCCTGCAGCAAGCAGCTACCTGATGTTCTGAGGCCAGAAAGGGCTCACAGAAGCATTGAGGACAGGTGCACAGCCTCGGACATGCACAGCTCTCGTCTCTTACCCACTATTTCGTTCTCCTGGACTTCAAACACAGTCATAGCCGGACATATTGGTGGGTTGTCATTAATGTCAACAACTTTCACATGAACTTCCACAGGGTATGCAAGTAGTTTTCCACTCTCGTCCTTGGCAGTTGCATAGAAAAGGTGCTGCAATACCAAGGTCAGAATTAAGACTCCTCCCCATCCACTTTAATAGGAAGAGGAGATGATGCTTCATTCACCCCCACCGGCATTACTGTCAATGAGAAGTGGGGGGAGGGGAGGGGATGGAATGGGCTGGGCTTGTGGGAAAGTTAGCCAATCTCTGAGAGCCCATAACTTCTAGGGTCTAGAGCATGGGTTTTTCAGTGCACAATTAACTTTGTCCTCAACTGTGAGCAGACGTAAGATTTGTCTCGTCCCCTGCCAGACTTTCCCTCTTACTCACTGATTCCTTTTCCTCTCGGTCCAAGGGCTGAGTCACATAAATATTTCCTTCCTGGTCAATGGAGAATGGGAAGTGCGGCAGCTTCTCCTTGTTGACTAAGGAATAATAAGCCCCCGGATCATTCCACTGCACCTGTGTGGCCAACGTGCACGGTGAGCAAAGAGGTGTACGGGCAAGCACACCGAGAAGGGATGCAAACAGCTTCTCGGGTCTCACTTCAGAACACTCGCAACTCTGTCCGCATGTCAGTGATGTCTTAGGACAGCTGAGTTGAGCTTTTACAATTCTTCAACCCAAACTAATTTTAAAAACAAGCAGACAAGGGAATTCTTCCCTCCATGAAAGAATCCTTGCAAACGCATGGAAGCATCTGTGGGTTGTTTTCTTCTGGAACTCTGACTGGATGTACCATCCATTTGTGAAGCAAAGCGTACTTCACAGCTGGAGTGCTGGAAGACTAAACCGTGATGCATGCTGAGCTGCTAGAATCCACAGATAAGATGAGTTAAGACCATAGAAGATGCCTTAGACCAGGGGTTCTCTACCTCCTGGTGCTGTGACCCTTCAATATGGATCCACGTGTTGTGGAGACCCCAACCATAAAATTATTCTCGTTGTTACTTCAAAACTGTAATTTTGCTATTGCTATAAACTGTGATGTAAACATCTGATAAGCAGGATATCTGATGTGTGCCCCCTGTGAAAGGGTAATTCAACCCCCAGAGGAGTCTCGACCCACAGGTTGAGAACTACTGTCTTAGACTCTTCATTCATTTTGTAGAGACACGTGCATAAACGAGGTGCATATCTGCAAATATTTAAGTCTGGAAGACTTCAGGAATAAAAATAACTGCTAATCCCCAGAGTTATTTTATAAACAACAAAAAAAGTACTTTTTTTAAGACAGGGTTTCTCTGTAGCTTTGTAGCCTGTCCTTTAACTCGCTCTTGTAGACCAGGCTGGCCTAGAACTCACAGAGATCAGCCTGCCTCTGCCTTCCGAGTGCTGGGATTAAAGGCGTGCGCCACCACCGCCCGGCTAAAAACAAAAGTACTCTTATAGTAGGACCTTTTACGTAGACAGTGCCTGCTTCTCTGACATTGACAACACACACTGAGAGTTTCCCACATGCCACAGAGCCCACTACAAAGCAGTCCTATTTCACACTACTTATATGAACAATAAAACACTACATCTCCTTCTAAAGTGAGTATGAGTTAAGTCTCCTTTCTGACTGTGTGTGTGTGTGTGTGTGTGTGTGTGTGTGTGTGTGTGTGTGTGCGCGTGTGTGTGCGTGCGTGTGTTTCCTGCCGGTGATGATAAACTCCAGAGATGTAGGGCCTTGGCTACTTAATTTTCTTTGTAATTACATGATGTAAAATGTATCTAGTCAAACAACAAGAAGACAGTGAGGAAAGGTCTGTTCACCACAAGGTATGGATCACCATCAGCAGTTAGCTGTTGATGTCCTCTGGACGCTACCTGGGTGATTTTGATGGGGTGTGGCTCCGTTGAGTTTTCGGTAATCTCCACCTGTTCCGGTGCTTTCCAGATGTTCTCCCTCACAGTGATGTCCACAGATGTGGTGTGACTGAAGGAATTCTCATCTTGGCCCCCCATGTCCTTCACGGAGACCACCAGGTTGTAGAAAGAGTTCTTAGCTGGATCCAGTTCCTGGGATCCTAAAGTAAGTAGAGGAGGAGAAGAAGAAAGGATGCATCTCCGAAGGTGGCAGGCCTTCCCCTGACTGAGATTCGTGAGGGGCTGGCCTTGACTTACCTTCTTGGGTGAGCGATATTGCTCCAGTTTTGTTGTTGATCTGAAAGTACATGACATTGTTGACCAAGGGAAGCTGAATGACAATTTGATAAAAAAGCTGGCCATTGAGAGTGTTTGGATCATCCAGGTCTGTGGCGTTGACATACATGAAAGGCTTTCCTGGTGAGAAAGCACACACAGAGAAAGAGAATTAAAGCCTAAACCGTCTGTATCTAATTTTGCCTCCTGAGATGCAGAGATCAAACGGGAGGAAATGCTCGAGTTCCTAAGAGTGGTGACATTAATCTTCATGTGGCTCCCTCTCCCTGCAGTAGGGTTTCCTCAGAGTATGGTCCAGAAGCCTACAGGAGTCCCTGGGCATAGTTCAAGATGTTTATGATGTTAGAAATCACATGTGAGAAAGACCCGTTTAAGAACAAGATGATTTGATAGGTTTTAATGTAAAATAGAACAAAATAGATTTATTAATGAGGGCTAATCATCTATAAGAAACATTCACTTTCAAGTTTCGGTATTAAATCAAAGAATGTCCACGATATCTGAAATAAATTTTTTCCTAAACTACAGATCTGTATGAGGCTAACTTTTGTCACGTATGACTTCAACAGGAATAGCATATGGGAACAGCATGAATGTAGAAACACACCATTAACCCAATTGTTTTTATTCATCCAGACATTAAAAAAATTTGCAAAGATTCAAACAATGTCATTTTTTTCACCAAATTATTTTGTCTTGAAAAATACATTTTCTTTAAACTCTCTGTGTTCTTTTTAATTATTTAATAAAAAAGTGTTTTTGTTTCCAGGCAGTAAGTGCGGGCAGATGTCAGGCAGTGCTGCACTGGACTCCCCGTGTGAGAGCGTAATTTTGAATTTTCAGAAATTTTTGAGCTGATTACTTTTAAATTTTTATAAACTTGCTTATAAAATGGTGCAAATAAAAATATCATACACTAAAACTAACTAGACCCAAAGTCTATAAAACTCATTTATTGATAGCACCAATAATTTGGAAAAGGACAGGGTAGAGGATTTGTATCATGAAGCCTTGCAAATGCCACAAACCACTCTCCTCTCACTCACCCTGGGAGAGGCAGCCACTAAACATTGGACCAGGAAACCACGAGGTGTAACTCATGGGTCCAAAGGTTTGTGTGAGTTCCCCCCGACTGGTAGTGAACACAGAAGTCCTGAGCCACCAAATTTTGAAAATTAATTCTCTAGAAGATTTGATTCTTAGATAAAAGGGATGTTACTGTCTGGAAGATTCTGGTGTAACAAAGTTTGCATGTGTGAGTCGTTGGTGTGCCATCCAGAGACAAGGGACGGGGACTGCACAGCTATCCCTGAATGGATACTCGTGGGTACTGAAGATTGAGAAAAGGAGAAGATATTGAGGACGCAAATGGTTAACTGATAGGAGTTGATGGAGCTATCAAACGGAGTGGGCCACAGCTGGGGACAGCCATAAGAAAAGGAACCTTCAGCAGCCCTAAGCATCCCACAAGCTGTGGAGGAGCAAGCTCATCTTTTCGGACAATTCTCGGGTATTCTAGGGCTGTATGGCGTTTGAAAGTCGGCTAAAGAGGGATGTTTTTGCCCCCTCTCAGTACGTTTGGCAAGCTCTGGAGATTCTTGAGGATTTACTTTGTTTTTATTATGCGGGGAGGGTGAGCATGTGTGCACAAATGTGGCTGCCCATGAGGCCAGAAGGCACTGGACCCCCTGGAGCTAGTTACAGGCGATTGTGAGACACCCAGCATGAGGGCTTGGAACTCAGCACAGGTCCTCTGAAGAGCAGCCGGGGCCTTCTCTGAGCCATCTCTCCAGCCCTCCTGCAGACATTTTTATTGTCACAGTGCAGAGTGGGGGGTGTTTCTGCCATCCTGCTGTACACAAGCTTCAGCAGGACCAAGGATGGCACTCTGGTCCAGAGCAAGAGGTACAATCACACAACACTCAGATCGCCACAGAATGGGCATAAGGCAGGAGGTTCTTGAGGAGGGATAGTGGCAACTGTCAGTCACACAACCCCGCTCTTCAATCATGCCCTTTCATCGGTACGCAGACATAGTCAGGCTCCTGTCTATTACCTGGACGAGAGTTCTGCCTCACCGAGCCTTCATATTTTGACTGGAGAAATGTAGGTCGGTTGTCGTTGATGTCCTTGACTTCTATGGTGATGGGAACTGGGCCCTCCACTATTTTTCCTTGAGAATCCAGGGCTGCAAGCTGTTGTTGAAGAAAAGAAAACTGCCTTAGTGTCCCTGGGCTTCAGATCACGTGCCTAGAATCACTCCCAGGACCAATGGTCTGGTGACTGCAGAAGAGAAGAACCCACAAAAGCCCACAATGTGTGCTGCTAAAATAGGGGTCCGATCAGTTCAGTCAGCCTGAGGATGGCAGCGGCTTTCCAGCCGCGATGGTCCTGGACCCAGGGCACATCCTGCTATAGAAAATGGTGTGCCATGACTCCTCAGAGCTGGTTCAGTGGTCAGCGCACAGAACCGTGGCAGAAGGTGACAGACCACTGCCGGCCTGTTCTTTTTCAGTTATCTCTCTGCCATCCCGCCATTCAGACAATCACTGGGAGGCTCTGGGGAAAGGGAAGGAAGGGTATTTCCAGTAGGCCTGACTGTCCATTCCTCTTGCATTCTGGGGCCCCAATGGCTCTGCCCAGCATTGATGCTGTCTTCATTGTGGGTGTGGATCCCACACCACAGCCACAGGCTAAGCGCCAGGGCATATCAGAGGCTTATCGCTGGGGTTCAGCCCCAGGACCTGAATGAGTAAGGTCATCTGAGGACTTTGGCCCTGTAAATTGGATTACTCTAGTCAAAAAGCCACACCCCTCTGTAGTTGGTTTTAAGGCAGAATGGGAGGAAAGAAGGGAGAGAGGGAGGGTGTGAGGGAGGAAGGAAGGTCATATGAGGACTGCACAGTTTGCCCATAACTTCAGGAGGTGCTGGGGGGCTCCAGCAGCACGGGTGCTAAAGATCCAGGGCGCTGGCCTCAGCTCACCTGGAGGTGATGAACAGCCCTGGTTTCTCTGTCCAGGGCTTTGGTGCAATACAGAAGTCCATCTTCTATCATAAAGATACCATCTGTCTCCCCAGTTAGCTCAAACTTCGCAGCTGGACTGTTGGCCTTAAACTGAGAAAAAGAAAAACACCGATTAGACCCTGAGGGAACAGATGCTCTCGAATCTGCAGAAAGTCGCTGGTTTCAGTATTTTATTTATACAAACGCTGAATAAGAAGCCTCGGGCCCTTTACAAGGGTGTATGCCGAAAGCGTGCTGTGCATTCCTTACGTAGTGTTCAGAACACGTTTCTCCCAGGAAACGATCGCACTATTCAACGTTGCGCAGAAAGGTTGCCTTGTCCACTGAGTGTCTGAGAGCTATGATGTTACCAGAATCTAAAACCATCTCTGCTAATGCGGCCTTATTGCTGGAACAAGAGGATGTCATTTAGCTCTTTCCAAGTCGTGACCAAGATGGAGATGCAAGGTAAAGTTAAGGAAAACAATCCCGTTCTCACGGTGACTTCTTATGATGTGGAAAAACTGATCAGCTGTCAGCCACTACTCATGAAGTAGTCGTAGCTCCTTTCAGGGCGGTAGCTAAAAAGTAGGAATTTTACATAAAACTAAGAATATATAAAAGTTGCCCAACTTCATTAATAATTTTAAGTATACCTCATAGGTATCAGACTATAAAGAAATACATATATTATTGATGGAGTGTAATTTATATAACCTCTCTGGAAATGACATGAGGCTCAAAATATATTCTTTGGAGGTAAACAATGCTATAAAAAGTTTACCTTGGAATTTTTAAACATGAATTATATACTTAGTCTGCAGCAAACAACTGTGTGGCATCAACTAAGTAACTGCTGCATGTTGTAAATATAAAACTGTTCCTGGGGAAGCTGTGACATTGGACTCACTAAGGATCTTAAGTTTTAGATCCAGAGGCAAGGGAAGCCATCTCTAGAGGACTAGGAAAAGCATTAAAACAACATCTTACCAAACAGGGAATACTGACACAAGTTTGTTTTTTTAAAAAAAAAAAATAGGAATTCTGGACTTGAAGGAATAAAAATTGGAGGGAGACTGAAAGAATATTTGACCTAGTAGAAAAACTAGAGAACTCGAAAATGGATAATTATCTACCTTAATTTCAAAAAAGAAAGCAACAATATCAACAAAAATGAATATCTGGAAAGGCCAGCAGGGCACCACCAAGCAAGTGCACACGCGTGTGTAAGAGTCCCAAGTGGGGGCAGCGAGTGAAGGAAGACCTGAGATTGTCTAAACTCCCAAGTGTGAAGAAAACGCCCACAGACGTGTCTCAGGACCCAGTGAACTCTGGAAGCTGAAACCAAAGTCGTGTGGTCCTAGATCACCACGATCAAGTCTTTGAAAGACAAAGGATCTCGGAAACAGCAGGAAGAACTCTAGCAAATTGAGGACACCTGACACACAAGAACTTCTCAGTGAAATGAAAGAGTTCCTTAGTCAAGTCCACACTCCAAATGCTACAGGAAGATTGGTGAGCAAGGCTTCTGCTCCAATAAAAGAATTCTTCAAAGTGAGGGCAGAGTGAAGCCATGAAATCAGACAAAACAGAGCTTAAGGCATTTGCTGTTACAGATCAAAGGGAGAGCTAGGCAGGGCGGCTCACACCTATAATCTCAGCACTGGTGAAGTCAAGGCAAAAATGATTGCCACGAGCTTGCTAACCTGGGCTACATAGTGAGTTACGGATAGCCAGAGCTACAGAATGAGATCCTGTTCAAAGGGAAAAATGATACACAGCTAGTATACCAGAAAACTGTAGCTATGGCAAACATTTACATGTCTGATGACGGCTGCTAAAATGCATCAGAGACTGAGCTGACAGAAATAGTGAGAATAGCGAAACTGTCATCACCGACAATTTCAAAACTTCACTTTCAATAATGTATAGAACAAGCAGAGAATTGACAAGGAAATACAGTCTCGAATAACACCGCAGACAGCCTTGAAGCTTACAGACACCAGCAGAGTACTCCATCCGACAAAAGCAAACCATAGAGAATATTCTCCAGGGTAAATCCTATGCCAGGTGATACAATCTTGATAGTATCGCATGGGAAACAGAGTTTCAGCAGATGGATGTGGAGAAGCATCAGCATTTTTGCACTGACTTAAGCAGGGTCCTATTGCTCCTCACTGGACTACTGGTCACCCAAGACCCTCCCACTCTTCCTCTTCAGCCTGTGCTCATCGGGATCACAGAGTTAGCCTGTACCATCACAATATATGTAGGGAACACCTTCCCAACGAACACAGGATGACGGGCCAATCTAATCTATGCTGAGTCAGCAGCTTGCAGACTTTGTGTTCCCCAGCTTCCATGCTCAGCTCTGGGCTGCCTGTCACCGTGTTCTTGCTCAACAAACATCTCTACCATCTGAACCCTGCTGACTCACTGACCGCTCCCTTCTATACCTTCTGACTCCAGCACTCAGTTCAGAGATGCTGAAACCATCCTGGTCACCCACTACCATCTTCCTTGAAAAATCAATTCTGCAAATGGTATTTGAATTGGTACATATTATATATAGTAATTGATTCAATGTATGTGAATGTATATATATATGTATGTGTGTGTCAAATATATATATATACATATATATGTATACTTGTGCATGACAAATATTTGTGTTGTTTGTCAACTTCAAAGCTCATCACTTTTTTCCACTGCCCTTTGACCTCCAGCCTCTCGTCAGATTGTCCCACACACGGCTTTGAGTTTCACTTCCTCTGCTGACCACGAAGCTCACAGGGTAGGAGCTCTTTGGTGCTCCTGTCGTGTGGAAAGGGGCTTTGTGTACAATAGACGTTCTGCTTACACTGAATTTTAAAAATGAACAAAATGCCTAATGTGCAAATGTCTCATCAGATCATAGAGTACTGTAGGCGAAGGAATTGAGTACAGATGTTAGGGGACCCTAACCTGTGCTCCCTTCCCTGGCAGGGTGGAAAATGAGGAAGCCATGTGCTGCAGACCCCTGCCTTCTCCCCAGCTCTGTCCAGCTTGCAGCCAGAGGAGGGATCTTTCTGACCAGAGACTTTAGTCAAGCCCATTTGTGATGTGTGGGATACTGATGAATTGTCATTATGCTGTTTAAGCTTGTTGAGCACGGACTCTGGGAGCAAGGAGGGTTCCTGTCCCAGATACCAGCATGTTTATGTCAAGTGTCCTCAAGATCCGTCAGAAATGAGCTGGCCTCTTGACTCTGTGACAAGGAGGCAGAAGGAGAGCGGAATAGCACAAGAGTCAAAACTCTGTGTCCTGGAGAAAGGCTAAGAGCCAAGCTGTTCCCACCCAAGGTCACTACTGTTTGTCCCACGTTATAAAGATGTTTGCATGGGGAGAGAAGACAGAGCCCATCTGTAGAGAGAAGACTCTGCCTGGACCTTCTGATGCGCTTCCAGGGTGTTTCAGTGTCCTGAGGAGCTTCGGTTCCTCGCTCAACCTTCAGGTCAACCCTCAATCTGATGCTGTGTGCATGGGTGGTATGTGTGTGTGTATGTGCATGTGTATATGGTTTTGTGTTCGTGTTCTCATATGTGTGTGTGTGTGTGTGTGTGTGTGTGTGTGTTAAGAGTTCAATATCAGGAGTCTCTCTTACTATTCACATTATCTCAATGATGCATGTTGTGTGTGGTACATGAACATGAGTGTGTATGTATGCGTACAGTGTGCATGCCCCTGTGCACACACAAGAAAGCTAGGGAAGAACATTGGGTGCCTTTGCCTGTTGCGCTCTGCCTTACTGCCTTGGGATAGTCTCTCACTGATCCAGAACTTGCTATCTGGGGCAGGCTGGCCAGTCAGTGAAATCTCAGGATCTGCCTCCCTCTTCCCCCAATCTAGGGTTACATGCACCTGTGACCATGTCCAGTTTTTTATGTGGGTGCTAGGATTTCAAATCCAGGTCTTCGTGCTGGCAGAACAAGTGCCCTTACCCCTAAACCCATCTTCCTATGCCCCCTACACTCTATTTTTCAAGACAGAGTCTCTCTCTGAACCTAGAACTCACAGACTTGGCAAGACTAGCTGGGCCAGCAAACCCCAGGGATTGTCCCAGCTCTATCTCTCCGGTGATGGCGTTGTAGGGATGAGCTGCTCCGCCTGGCTTTGTCTGTGTGTGGCTGCTGAGGATCCAAACTCAGGTCCTCCTGCTTCTGTGGCGAGCACTCTGTTTTATCAACTGAGCCGTCTTCCTGGCCCCTGCTGCTTTCCATGGGAACCTACTCACCTCTCAGGACTATGGCTTGACTATGAACCACCTGCCCCAAAGGCTCATGTGCCGAAGCCTGGTCCCCAGCTCGGGGTGCTGATTGTGAGGGTGTGAACATCATTAGCAGACTAAGTCATCAGTGAGCTCATTTGGGGAAGTGGGGACTCAGAGGAATGGGTCACTGGGAGGTGACCTCTAGAGTACACAGGTCATCGCTGGGCCCTCCCTGCTGCCTCTGCTTCCCTCCCCCACAGGCCAAGCAGTTTTCCTCCACAGTGCCCTACCTTGCCACGGGTCCAGAAAATGGAGCCAAGTTACCAGGGACTCAAGATTACCTTGAGTCAAAATCTGTTCTCCCCTGAGCCATTTGCCTTCCACCCTCTAGCTGGTCGCCATTGTTGTTTGAAAGTGAAATGCTGCCCAAGGGCTCATGTATCAAATTCATGATTGTGAGGACTGTAGAGCAATTCCAGGAGGTAGAGATCAGTGGGGGAAGGGCATCACTGGGCCCCTAGGATGAGGCTTTGAGGTTTTACAGCCTGATCCCACTTCCTGATTTCTCTGCTTACAGAGTGATGCGCTGTGACTATCTCAATCCTCCTCCACGTCTTCCGTACCATGATGGCTATGTCCTCTCCCGCACTGTGAGCCCAAACACACCCTTGCTGCCTGCACTGCCAGGGCATTTGTCACAACAGAAAACGAAATGAAAAGTGCCACTGTGGCAGAAAAGATGAATAACCCGTCCAGAATGGCCCGGGCAACCCACAAGCCAGGACATCAGCCTGCGTGCAGAAGAGGTGGATGGGGGGCACACCAGGCTATGGCCGCACAGTGACGACCCGCCTTCAAACATCTCATGGGCCAGGCTCATTGTGCAGATGTCCTACTGGTCAAAAGGCCAGCACCGCCCCAAATCAGTACCTTTTCCACTCAGGGCAGAGGTAGAACCACAAAGCCAACTCCCCTGTGATAGGAACAGAAGATCTGGCCGCAGGTACAATTAAGGAAGCCTGTGTGAGGATGCCGGATCCAACTCACAGGTCGCTCTACCCACCCTCCTCTGCAACTCAGCTCCCAAAGTCACCACTGATAAGCGCTGCCAGCCTCCATGTTACTCCCCGATGTTCCGGAGAGCTGGGAACAAAGGTCCACTGTGGGCAGAAAAAGCCGAGGTGGCAAAGATCAAACGCAGCTTTACCTGGAAGATGATTTGGTTTGATTCTTGGCCTTCAAAAATAGAGAAAGTCATGGGCTTCAGGGGACCGCTGAACTTCCCCTCTTGGCCATGGCTGCCCGCCTGTTAATAAAGAAAGAAAAAATGAGTGCTTACTGTGAGTGTATGGGGGTCACCTGGGGTTTTATTAGGGGACTGTCCTACCCTGTCACAGTAATCTGCCAGGAACTTCCCGTTGCCTTTTCCCATTTAACCAGGAGAGCTGCCATCCCATGGGGAAGAATCTCAACTTCCATGTTACCAAGGAGACTTCCAAGAATGAAGCCCAGAGGGCAGCATGGGTGTGAGAGGGACTTAGCACTTTGACCTAACTTAAGTCTGTGGCCTCCCAGGAGCTACTCCCACGGCTCTGCCAGCTTTTTGGAACACCTCCCACCACGTCCAATATTCTCTGACAACGTTTGTGCCACAATCCCAGCATCCTGAATGGAGTTTGTAGTCATCTCAAAGACAGTTGAGTTTTAAGGGGGAGGGGTATTAGATAGTTTAGCATAATGGTCACTTGGCACAGGGTCGCATGGCAAATTCTAGTCAAATGGGAACTGCGGTGTTCAGGAAAGCTTAAAGCGAGCTCACAATTGACCAGCACTTTATGTTCATTTAAAAAATAATAAAATCAAAAAGTGTTTACTTCAAACAGTGGTCCCTCATGGTTCTAAAGTCCAAAGACCTCAGGAATCTTAGCAGCCTTCAGAGTCACTGGAATCCAGGCCAGGAGGGTAAGGAAAGTCTACTGTTGCTCAGCTGGTATTCACGGGAGTCTGTGCTAAACGCTTTAACCCTGGACATGACCCGACCTACTGGGGAAGGGTAGTGCAGCGAGCCATGTAGGCATGGAAAAGTTGTGTGCCCACAGAGGAACTAGAAGCTGGATTTGAACCTATAACTCCAGAACCAGCCTTCTCAACCCTAGGGGGTGAAAAGGTGTTGGGAGGGAAGCTGGCTGTAGCAGGCAGGGCCTGAAGGTGTGATTCCCACCATTCCAAACCCTGGAGCATCTTCCAAGGCCAAAGGGACATCACCACTGTCCCTTACTACAGCTCCTGAAGGGACATGGGGGCAGAGTAGAGCGGGTAGAGAGGCAATCAGTCTTACACCCAAGACCAAATTTCAGGGTCCTAGTCCGGCTGCTGGCGTCTCCTTCCTAGGTGCTGTCTGGGCCTCCATTGTATGGTGAGCTGAGCTGGGTTAAGTTAGAGTCAGGCACATTCATGACAAGTTTTGAAGTGAAGACCATTCGTTTCCCCTTCTTCAGGGAGAAGAAGTGGTTGCTTGCCACCAAGCTACTTCCTCCTGGGAATAACCCAGTCAGCGCCCAAGGGAGGGAGGGGGGGTCCTGAACTGCATCTCAGCCACCAGATGTTGACTAGTTGACGCTGCTGGTCTTATTTTACAAAGGCAAACGAAAGCAAGGGCCTTAAATTTTGCTTCTCTGGCAGTTTCTCTGACAAGCTGCCCTTAGCCACCGCCAGTCTCTTTGCTGCCTCCCACCACAGACAGAGGAAAGTCAAGCATTCCTCATGGAAGCTGAGTCCCATACTTCCTGTTCCTGACAGGAATGGGGAGGTGGGGAGGGAGATGAAGAGGCTAGGTGTTCATTTCCTGGTGGGAAGGACAGATATGGCTGGCATTTTTGCCCGGCCCTGTGGTCCTCTGAGAGGCAATTGGCTTTGGATCTGCTACTGGAGCAGTCACCCTGAGCTGTGAGGAGACAAACCAGATAAAACGATAGGGGCCCAAGGAGAAAAGCATCCCGCCTCTGATATACCAGGTGTGGTTGGCCCTGCCCTGAATGTACCACTAGGACCTCCTGCTTCTATGAGAAATAACCCTCCATTTATTTAAGCCCAATTTCCTGTTATTTGCAGCTAAAAGCATCTTTAACTTCCACAATAATTTTCTAGACTTTCAGCCGCCTCCTCCTCTATGAGATTTCGGAACCTTTCCCTCCTTCTCAGGTCTCCTCCAGCCCCATTACTAGGGAAGGTGAAGCAGGCAGGAGGACAGGGAGGGCACAGCTGTCCGCTGTCACCTCGGTGGGCCTAAGACAAGGGGAGCATTTTTTTCCTGCGGCTCTCTCAGCAAGCTCCGAGGCTCCACTCAGACCACCCAGCAAGCAATCAGCCTTGCAATTACCCACACCAGTGGAAACTTCATTAGCCCACAGAGCTCACAGGCCGGGTTCTGTTTCCCACATACGGACCAGCTAGCACACTGCAGGGAAGGAGAGCCAGGTCCAGGGTTCAAAGTCGCATCCTTGTATCGGAGCAGCAAATCTGCCTTCCCTCCCATTAATATGACTATTGGGGCCATAAAGATTTCAAAATGAATGTGTACATTATGAGTCAACAAACCACACCGCCAAGCTGAGATGCACGGCCTGGTGGAAGCGGCAAAAGCACAAGACAGCTTTCATCCCGAAGGAGAAACGCAAGTCACCTCAGACACCAACAAAGTATCGCCATCCAGTGTGATGCTCTCTCCGAACTCAATGCTGCTTCCTAATTCGTAACATGTGATTCATTTCCAGCCCAGCTCCCAGCTCTGCCTTAGGTGCTGAGGCTGCAAAGGCAGCTAAAATGACCTCCTTCAGCAGGAAGGTCAGGGTCCATGTGGCCGTAGGTGCTGGACGTTGAAATGTCGTGATGCTGATGGCTGGTACCTATTCAGTGCTTAGGCCGCTCTGCTCTTTGATCCAAATGCTGAGATTAAACCCATTCCAAAGGACAGAAAACTGAGGTTTAATATCCAAAGTGACTCAGTCCATTTCATATCATGGACAAATGGCAGCCATGAATTTGAAGCTGGCTCATATTTTACTGCCCCGCTATGATAATGTGGGTAGAAAAGGACGTTTGAAAAGCTATGAAGAACAGGGTCAGACAACGGGGTTTGGTGTGACCTTGAGACTTCTCCTGGGGACTGAGCAGTGGTCCCCATCTCAACCTTGAAGGAGGTCCTGGAAAGCTCTCGTGGTTCTATTTCACAATGTAAAAAAACTAGGCATGGGGGAGTGCTGGAAAGACGTATGTACATGTGTTAAAATGTGCATCTGCATTATGTATAATGTATGTAAGTAAAACCATTAAACATTCAAACTATATAGGCCGTAGGAGGCATTTGAAGTCTCAAAATTTGATTTATTGGTTTGAGGTGCCAGAAAAAAGGAAGAAAAATTTTAGGTGTAGCAATCTAAAATTTCCTTTTATGGAAGAAGAAAAAAAAAAAGCAAAAGTGCCCCAAAAATCGTGGCTCATGAGACAGTGAAACTTTGGACAGCCTTCTGAACCTCAGGGACCTTGCGAGTAAGGCAGAGACCATCTCCTGCTGTCTCCCAAGCTCAATGGTTGAGGCCTGGCTTCCTTTCAGTTACACACCCAAAGCCTGTCAGACAATAACAACAGCACAAGACATGGCTAAAAAAAGGCTTAACTAGGAACCTCTGAGCCACTTAGGAAAATAAAAATACAGCACATAGAAACATAAAAACGGGGGGGGGGGGGGGATAATTTTTTGATGTGTTTCTGTGACTCGTTTTCACGGTTGTTTAAAGACTAGGTGACAGACTGGTAGACACATGGCTGCCATTCCAATCTGCAGGCAGAGGCAATGGTGAAGGGTGTGTCAGGTTTAAACTCTGGGCTGTAGCTCAGTGATGCTTGTCTGTGTACTAGGGCCTGGGTTTGGGCCTCAGTGTCATAAAAATAAACCAATAAAGCCACAAACATTGAGCTAAGCCATGCCCATGGCAGGGTTTATTGGCTTCTAAGAAGTGAGGCTATCGTGTCCCCATCAGTGATGGGCAGCCATGGGGTTTGTAGACCCTTTCTTAGACACAGCCTGTGAGAACATATCACACCCACTCTATACGATGACTTAATTTTGATAGGTTACCTTTAAAAAAAGCAGGGATGACTGTTCTTTACATGGTGTGGAGCAGAAGGACGTCAGAAAACATCCTAAGAACTCCCTTTGTGCTTACCAAATAAAGTGTGAGAAGACACAGGAAGTGGAGCCAGGTGGAGGCCATCTTGCTATCTTCTCTTGGACTCCTGGGAGGGAAACAGAGATAAAGGACGTTAGCTACCAGACTGTCAAATCATATCTATACAACACTCAGAATCTTCGGGGGATATCCTGTCATCAGCCTAGCAAAAAAGGATCCCAAGAGGCCAGCTCTCCACTGTGTGGAATGACCACTCTTCCAGAAACTTCTCTAGCCCTGTCCAAAGCAATACACCAGCCAATGCCCCAGATGGGCTCTGTGATTTCATTTCTGTAATTGCCTTTCTCCACGGGAGAGTCTTAAATCATAGGCATAACATATTTCTTTCACCCATTTTTGCTCCGCGTTTTGTTTTATGATTTTTATTTGTTCTCCCAAACAAGAAGATGTGCTGCAGCCGATGCCAGGAGAACTAGGTCAAAGAATTTACACGGTTCAAAGCTGCAAATGCGTGAGCTGCCTAAAGTGCAGGGAGGCCAAGGCTGTCTGCAACCCTCGGGACCTCGCCAGCCGCCTCCTCGGTCTTCTGACTATTAATGCAGCCTGTGTTCTTCATTGCTCCCGAAGAACCCGTGCTCTTTTCCCAACCCTCCTTAAAGCTCACATTGCACAGAAATTTAACTTGCATCCTGACATGTGGCATGACGAACTGATTCCAGTACTCAAATAAAATTCCCACCTGGCCTGCTAGGGAGCATGGCTGCCTATGACTATACCAGACGGCCAAAGTCAAAATAAATAAAATTTGAAAGAACAAACAAGAAATCAAAGCATGTATTCATTTCACTAGAATCCCAAGCCAGTTCATTGCTATACTTCAGGATTATAGATGATGCCTGATTAGTTCATCTGCTTATGGATTTCTATGTTGACTATGTATTACTAATATCAATTGCATAGAAAAATGATTAAAACCTTATGGCTTTAAGAGGAACATGCTATCCCAGTTTAGCCTCACCAGAGCCCTGGGACACAAGAACAACATATGTCACCACCTTCAGACCTCCTGGTTGAAAAGCTCTTTGAGTCAGCCCAGAGCGGGGCAGATGGTGGCATATAGCCAGGCCGCCCAGGCTGCTGCCCTATCTCAACCATAAGTAAACAATTTCACTGCTCCGTACCCCAGTTTCCTCATGTGGAAAATGCCTCATGATTACATAATGACAGGCGTGAAATAAAAAATAATAAGGAATTCTTGTCGGAATGTTAAGGATGAGGAAATCGGACTCAAAGTTGAGCAATCTGCCCGAAGCCCCTTAGGTCAGAAGTGGCCTGGGCAGACGTCTCACAAGAGAGGTGAACTCCAGACTCCAAAACTCCAGAGCTTCCTTCTGTTTCTTCTTCTATGCGTATGTGACGCGGCAGCGGCAAAGACACACACAGCCACACAGGTGGAGGCATTTATACAGTGCCCTGCACTCACACACCATCTAAATAAAACACCCTCTCCTGAGTTCCTATGGCTACTTTAAGAAAAAGCTAGCCGGGCGGTGGTGTCACACGCCTTTAATCCCAGCACTCGGGAGGCAGAGGCAGGCGGATCTCTGAGAGTTCGAGACCAGCCTGGTCTACA
>NC_022031.1:61144032-61148236 GCF_000317375.1 Microtus ochrogaster | reverse complement strand
CTAGAATTATGATTCTTCTTGAGTCTTAGATTCCTTAATTCCTTGACTGTTTAAAATTTAGCTTTTCTAACAGAATAAATTTGGTAGACATGCCAAGTATTTTAGATTAAACTCATTATAATTAAATACAAACAACGTGTTTCTTTAACTATCGAGGACTGCTTATTTGATCTGGGAAAACATTGAAACAAATTAAGAGTCTTCCATATTCTAGAATAATATGATAGGAAAGACAAAGGCAAAGAAATAGTAAGATAGAAAATACATACTTCCACAAATTCCTAATCTACAGATTCAACTAGCCACAGGGAAAAAAAATACCAGAGGTGGCCGGGGGCATGTGTCAGCCTTACACACATAAGAAAGTTGTTTTTTAACATTCCCAAAGCCGGACAATGTAATGATTTCCATGGCATTACAACCAACCAGGCACTCAGGCTAGTGAGATGTCCCAGACAGAAAGTGTGGTACTGAAAAATAAGATTGCTGTGAGTGAGTGACAAGAAACCATCATGTCAAGCCAAGTACAGCAGACTTGGAAGGCAAATGCTGAATGTTTCCCCTTATATGCAAAACCTAGTCTTAAAATGCAATGTGCCTGGCTGTGGTGCACACTGTAATCCCAGCACTCGGGAGGCAGAGGCAGGCGGATCTCTGGGAGTTCGAGGCCAGCCTGGTCTATAAGAGCTAGTTCCGGGACAGGCACCAAAGCTACAGAGAAACCCTGTCTCGAAAAAAAAAAAAAAAAAAAAAAGTTAATTATTCTTAAATGAAAGCCAATTGTGTGTTTAGGTAATAGAAGCTGGCTTGCGGGTGGTTACCTACACGGCACCCTGTTACCTAAGGGCCTGGATCTGGTATGTGTAGATGTCTCAGATACAAAAAGGGTCTTCATGGGTACTGAGGGGTGTGTGTTCTTAAGCTGAACTTCCTGTTTAACATGAGCAAAATGCACACAGCCAGTTATCAACCTACAGTTTCCTGATACAAGTGAAACCGGGCTGAGACACGGAGCCCTAGTCCTCAAATTCCTCCCCAGCCAGGGCCTTCACAGGCTATGCCCGCTCTCGGCACTTATCTGCCACTCCCTCCCCACACCCTGGCAGCCCGTGCCCTTTGCCCAGATCTGTGTCCTGCACACTGATCTCCTCCCCACCTGCCACAGGCCTGGGGCACAGACAATGAACAGCAGGATTTGCTTAACAAAGTCTCTGTGAGCTCCTTTCCCACTCTCCCTCTGCCAACAGCGTCCAGCTCTCTCGTGTACTGACAGATGTTCAGCCAAGGCTTCTTAACTCCGCCAGATAGGACGCATGGGTCTGCCATTGCAGAGCTGGGCCCTGCTCGTGCTCCCTTCAGGAAGCCACCCTTGCTCTCCAGACAGAGGCCTCTTCCTTCTAAACATCCTCATCTTCTTATTTATCAAGTATTGACTGATTGATTTATCTATCCTTTATTTACTGGTAATGGTAATAAGACCTCTGGAGTAGAGATCTTGCTACTTTTTTAACCTCCCGGAGTGCTCCGTACCATAACACATATAGTAAGATCTCAACAGATGTGGGTTAGGTTCTACAGTATTCATCACTCCCTAACACAGAAAGCCTATTAATTTGCCCTCATCTATAAGCCTTCAGAATAAATATTATTCTCATAAAAATAACTATTCACTAATTTGAAATTTAAAGCCTAATCTTCAGACATAGCACATAAGGGGTTATTTCTCTGTTAAATGCAATAATAATTTTTGCTCCAATAAATGGTTGAGAAACAGTTGGAATATGTCCTCTTCCACTGAACTGATTTTTTTTTTTTTTTGGATTCTTGAATCATTCAAAGAAATACAAGTTGAATGACAAAAAAAAAATCAACATTAATAAAATGAACTTCTTATCATCGTCCGGGATAGTGATCCAAAGACACCTGTTCGTCATTTGGACATGGCGTTGCCGCTCCCAGGACAGTTTCCTGTGGAGGGAGAAACAACCACTTGCCACATCTCTGTAAGGGGTGTCACGATGTATCTGAGGACAATCATCCATGCCATGAAGTTGTAGGCCGCGTAGAGTCTGGAGACTGATTGGCTGGGGTCGGGTTTCTGCACTGGCTTCTGGCCCCTCGCTCACCAGTGAGAGCTGGAAGAGTCAGGATTAATCCTGGAACAGGGTGTGCCATCCTGCAGCCTGGGCTTTCTCAGTCAGAGCTTTAAACGCCATTGGCTTGAACATCTCCTCTCGCAGCCCGCTTTCTGGTTGCCCCACTCCTCAAGCAACAGCCCCCTCGTAGCCCCCAGACAGACCAGCAGGACTGCAAGTGGAAGCCTTCCCCAGAGGATTGGAGCCAACTACGCCAAGAGCTTTGTTCTCTCACACAGGTCTGGCTCTAGTTCCTCTTTGCAGGAACGTGACTCACTGGGTGACTCTCAGACCCTGGGTCATGAGGACCCTGACCGGAAACCACTGAAGCCGCCTGGAGGCACTGACGTCCACTCACAGGACACTCAGAGAGACCACCTGAACAGGACTTAGTTGACCGTCCCATAACCCCGTGGTGTCTCCTCTGAAGGGATGGCCGAACGTCTGCTTGAAAATTTGGCTATTGTCAGGGTCTCCCTCAGCTGCAGAGACCGGTTCAGACAGTTTCTATGGTAACTATCTGAAAGGCCAAGCTTACTTGCAGTGACAAAGGTCAAAGGCTCTGGGCTCTTAATGAGTTTTAAACAGAAGACCTCGGTCACCTCGCCCAGCAGGTGGCTTATCAGGACCTTGACCTTGAATTGGAACCAGTCCGTCTTAGCCCAGAAGTCACAGGCATCCCCGCGGACTACACAGGATCACAGCACAAAGACAGTCGGCACTTGCTGGAAACAAACCACTCTGCTCTGAGACTTCCATATGAATTATCTTTTTTCCCCCAGAGGAACCCTATGAAGCAGATATCACATCATTGGGAATGAAAATAGGAAGAGGCTAAAGTTTGAGTAGTTAAGAAGCTCGTCCAGGGCCACCACACTCCCACATTCATCTCCGGGCCTGCACTCTTGACTGCGGACTCCTCTGCCCGAGAGAATCTTTCATACACTACGCCCTTCCACAAATTTAAAAAGATTTTGCTTGTACTTCATGGTTGTTCTTCCTCTTCCTACACTAACGTGGCTCACCCTACCCTAACACACACACCTCATACCGTGCCAAGGCCAAGGTTGTGTCAATCTGAGAGATTTTGTTCTTGTCTAGAACATTGTCTGTATGTTGCTCTCCCCTCAATCCCCTCTGTGCCTCACTCCAGGAGTCTCTGAATTTTTAACCAAGTCTATGTGATCCTCTGAACAGTGTATCTTCCTCCCAAGTTCATACGTCAGAGTGCTAACTCCCAGCTTCCTTGACATGTGATCTCGTGTTAGATTCTTCATAGAAAATGAAGTCAAAATGAGGACGTCAGGGTGGGTCCTAATCCAAGATGGCTGCTGTCCCTATAAAAATGGGGAGCTTGGCCATAGATTCATGGGCAAGAAAGAAGACCACTTGAGCATGAAAGCAACCATCTACAAGCCCAGGAGAGGAACCTGGGACAGAATTTCCTCCACAGACCTCAGAAGGAAACCTGCAGACACCTAGGTCTTCAACTTGAGCTCCAGAAGCGTGGATTCTGGTGCAGTCACTTGTTCCTAACTTTGACTGAACAAGGTGCTGCCATTTGAGGACATGGTGGCCTCCAAAGAGACTTTTTAGTGCTAATACATTATTATACACATCATGGCATCCCCAAGATGACACTAGGAGCACCGCATGAGCAGTTCTCTTGCTGGTCTCTATCACTTCTAAAAGGCTTTCTGTTCATTGGAAACATTCTTGTCGTTTCTCTACTTCTCTGGGTAGTGACAGGAACTTTCTATGTCTCCAACTTCCAAAGCCGTGGAAACTCAGCATGCAAACATTGGCACGTGCACGTGCACACATACACACACACACACACACACACACACACACACACACACCTGGTGAAAATCTAAGTGCTATGCAAATCTTAAATAAGGTCAATCATCTTGTTTCATTTGGCTTTTGGGGGAAGAGGAAACACAGTGGACTTTGGAATAACTCATCCAACACTGAGGAATGAGCCATGCAAGAAAGAAAGAAAGAAAGAAAGAAAGAAAAGAAAGAAAGAAAGAAAGAAAGAAAGAAAGAAAGGAGGGAGGGAGGGA
>NC_022031.1:61115000-61143932 GCF_000317375.1 Microtus ochrogaster | reverse complement strand
GAGGGAGGGAGGGAGGGAGGGAGAAAGGAAGGAAGGAAGGAAGGAAGGAAGGAAGGAAGGAAGGAAGGAAGGAAGGAAGGAAGGAAGGACACGAAATGAATTTATCACAGGGTGGTGTGGGCAGGAGAGGTTGTGACTGGATTCATAACACCAGTACGACCGAGCAGCGCCATGTAGCCTGTGTATCGTTTATTTTACAGCTGCATTGTATATTGCAAAGAGCAGCATAAATCCTAGGGCAAGGCCAGATATGAATAAAGATCAGATGGAAAGCTGGCTCACACCATTGCTCACCGAGCCATGCCGAGGTCACCCACGCCCATCTTCTGCCCTGGCTTACAAATCACCAGCACCAGTTAGATCAGTAAGTAGGAGCTGTCTGGTTTGCACCCCTGACAAATTGGGGACCCAATTAATGCAGCTTTTAATCAACTAGAATCAAGCGCCCAGGTGTAAAATGGGGTCTGCTGCCTCACACTGCAGACTCATGCTCCCGAGACAGAATTGGCAGTGAATTCAGAGCTGAAGGAAAAGAAAAGGAGGAAAGAGGGAGAAAGGGGGGTGACCACATCTACCCCAGGTCCCCACAAAAACACAAGCTTTTTGATCTCACTAAACTTCACAGTGTGGATAAGCTGGTCTCTAAATATGAGAATCGGAACTTAAGCATCCAAAATTGGCAGTGATGGTTTTATCAGCAGGTTCGGGATGAGATACATGAATTCACAAGAGGATAGGTAGTTCCCCTGGAGAAGCCAAAAGTGATTTAAATTTACATCTTTCTTTCTTTCTTTCTTTCTTTCTTTCTTTCTTTCTTCCTCTCTCTCTCTCTTTCTTTCTCTTTTTCTTCTTCCTCCTCTTCCTCCTCTTCCTTCTCCTTCTCTTTTTCTTCTTCTTCCTCCTCCTCCTCCTGCTTTGAAGCCTGTTCTGGAACTAGCTCTTGTAGACCAGCCTGGCCTCAAATTCACAGAGATTCACCTGCCTGTGCCTTCCAAGTGCTGGGATTAAAGGCATGTGCCACCACCGCCTGACAAGAAGCATGTTTCTATGCCCACATCAAAGCATAGAAACACCCTTCTTGTCATGCCGCACACTAGGCAGCAGGCATAGGAGGAAGACGTTCATCTCTAAACGTCTTCCAAAACCCAGAGCTAGCATTCTGATTCCCTCCCGCTCAAGAACTGCGTGAGGCACTTGCCTAGCCTGCACGTGGCCCTGGATTTAACCCCTGGCATCAGAGAAAAAAAACATACCTACAAGTCATAAGCTTTTAAATGTGCTAAGAAATTATTGAATCTTAATATCTTGGATAAAATTCAAATTGCCATCATTACGGAATATTTTTAAGAAAATTAAGGTTTTCTCTCACCACCAAAGCAACTACCAAGTGTAGCCTAATCTGTTACATATTGCTTACATGAAACATATCTGTTGTAATACAATTAATAGTTGAGCTACTGGGTGACTATCTGATTATATTAAGTTAATGTATCTCAAGGCGAAGTAAGCATTACTGTTGGCTCTTATAACTTACAAATGGCATTTATATCTGTCCTCAAGAAAATTCTCTACATTTTTGTCCCTTGTTTAGGTAGTCAATGGCTAGGCCAGAGACAGGCTAAACCCATATAAATTAAACACCAGACATTTCTGAATGAATACAATCTTATGCCAACAAATAAGTATTTCCCCTCCTCTATGCCATGTTTACTTGTGGACCTTATGAAAACAGAACAAAACAATGCCCATCTTTGCTTTCCAGAGTTACCTCTCTAGACAGAGTGGAGCATGTTTTCTTTCTCGGTCCATCCTGTGATTGTAGTACACTAGTTATACTTTGACTTTCATAAGAGAAAGAAGTTACTGTGCACGTGATGGCCCGTCTTCAACAGTAGTGGCTTCCTTCAGGGCTTGTCTGAGTGATCTCCAAACCTCAAGACTTACATGGGAAGCAGCTGAGGGACTTCTAACCTTTTAGTGCGCTATCAGAACCCAATCACTTTATCATCTGAATTATGTCAGATCCCATGTTCTTAGCATAACTTTGTGTGTGTGCACGTGTATGTGTGAATGTGTGTGTGCACAATGTAGGAAGATCTTTCTGAAAGGTTGTGATGTTGCACTCCTATAATCCCAGCATGTACGAGAATCACAAGCTAAAGAGTGGCCAACACTACAGCAGTGAGTGGCCATCTAAAAAGACTGTTTTCTGTGGTGTTTCTGCTTTTGTCTTCTTAAGAGCAAACAGCAATGCTTCAGCTTGGCCTGGCTCAGTTACCCAGACTAAGCCGCTGTTCACGGAGTGTCTACCATTGCAGTAAGCACTTTACCTAAGTATTTGCTGATCATGATCCCCCATTTAGACAGGCTATATGTTATCTAAATGGAAAAGATCAGGGTTCAGGGGACATAAGGACTCTGCCTCATGTGCTCTAGCCAATCAAGGATGAAACTGGCCCAACCCAACCGGGCCAACCCCAAAGACTCATAAAGTATATGTCCCGCAGTCAACTGTAGATTCCCCGGAAAAGACCCCTTTCATTTCTGTAGAAAACCTCCATGTTGCCTGTTTTTCTTGTCATCTGAATGTGTACTTGCTTCTCTTAAACAAGGCCTTGCTGAACTTACATCCTTATAGGAAAATAAAGACAGGAAAGTGTCAGAGAAGGAGCAGCCTCAACAGTCTGGTTGGCACACCCTACTCTGGGAGCCTCTGTTTCATATCTATAAAGTCACCTGTAATCAAGAAACACAGGCAATGGCCAAAACTACAAAGATTGATTCCAAGTGACACATGACGTCTCAAGAGTCCCTCACAAGCAAATAATCCATCAGCCATGAGGGGAAACAGAAGGCAACACATACAAATGCACACACACACTCACACACACACACACACACACACTCACACACACACAAACACACTCACTCATGAATACACACACACTCACACATGCACACACTCACACATTCTCACACACACCACACACACACATGCACACATGCACACACTCACACACTCTCACACAGTAGCAGCAGCCTCCCTTTTCCAACTGTGTGGCAGGACTGGTTCTCTTCCTTTAATTCTTCTTCTAGAACTTTCTTTAAAAGCCTTCTTTCTCCTCTGTGCCTCCCCTTCCCACCACATCCCCGTCTGTCCCAAGAATCAGACACTGGATTTGTCTTCTCTGACGAGTCGACAGAACCATCTTTAAAGACATCTGAGCGACATTACAACTTATGAGACTAAGATCCTAACTCCAGTTCCTAACAGCCAATCTTTGTAATCGAGATGCTAATTACAAAGAATGGCTGTTACTATCCATGTACATCTCATAGTCATGAGAAGGGACTGTCAAAGAAAGAAACTGTGTCCTCCCCAAAAGCTAACGACAGTAGGAACAAGGGCCTTTTCTAGGTGTAGCTCTGCACCTTGAAGAATACATGTGTCCAGTCCTTCTTAAGTTCCCCCCACCCCACCACATAAGTTATCCTTCTTTAAAAAAAAAAAAAGATCACTGACACAGCCACGAAGACCAGCCACCCTACCTTCTGTAAGTAAGGAAATGCTGCCTAGAAGTTGTCGCCTTCCATCCAGCTGTAGACACCAGGAGAGCTGGAGAGCGCCGCAGACACTTCCTCTACCTCTGTTCCTCTGGCCTCTCCCTTCACCTCCAGTCAAACAGTGAAACATTAACCACAGACATTTTTATTGATCCCTGAGAGACACTGGGCACCATAAAGGAATCATTACGTTCAATCCAGGAAAGAAGTTACTTTATCTGCCTCAAAGTTCCATTCATACTGAGCATGCCTCCTGACTGCTCGGCTGTTTTTTTTTTTTTGTTTGTTTAATGCGTGAGCAAATTAGAAGTTAGAAGGATGACGCTGTGTATTCAGCTGTCTCTGGAGTGAGATCCCTGCAACATCCAAGAGGGTCGTTTTCCTTTCACGCCAACGCTAGTGTAGTGCCTGCAAAGCAGACACTGCAACAGATACGTGCATAGGTTTCCTGCAAACGCAAAAGGCAAGGTACCAAGTCTGGTGACAATGCAGTCCCCCAACAGCCACAGGCAAGAGAGAGTGTAGATGGTCCAGATGGCATGCTCTGCACGTGGCTGTAGACTTCTGAAAGCCAAGGGGGTTCCATGCAAAGACAACAAAAGCTTTTCCCCAAACACAAGCTGCACGCACACACACACACACACACAGACACACACATACACACACACAGACACACACAGAAACACACAGACACACATACACACATCAGGGAAGAGTCTTACCTAAGATTCTTCCAGTCTTACCAAATATTCCAGGCAAAATGCTGTAGAATAGTTTGGAGGGGTTTTGTTTGTTTGTTTGTTTGTTTTTGTAACTAATGCCACAGAAGTCTTAAGTCAAGACTTCATTCTGACTAATTCCCAAACTTCAGTGCCTCCGGGAAGTCATCCTGAAAATGTGAAGCCGTACCAGTCAGGGGTCCCATATGTCAAACTTTGTCGTTGTTTCTGGGGACCTTCTGAAGCTTGTCTGGTTGTCATCTGAGCTACCATTGCCTTTTCCTTCCTTTGCTGGGTTCAGGACCCTGAAAGTCCTGGCCTGCTCTTGGTGGAAGCCCCCTCTCTCTAAGATCTCCTGAGCAGCTTGTGTGAGTCGGCTGAACTGCTGACGGACAGTCGCTACATGCTGAGCATCCTAGAAGGGAAAGAACTCCATTGCACAGCAGTGGCGGCCTCTGCGGAGGAGCGCAGGGTCCAGGAGCGGCCCTTCCTCCTCGGCCTCCCTGAGCTTGGAGAAGTCAGAGTAGCCGGCCAAGAACTTCTCACGTTTTTACCATCTCTGCTTTCCTGTCAGCCAGATAAAATGACCACAAAATCAAAAAGCCTCAGCCTGTTTCACTTCCTGGAATCAATCAGTCAGACCCCACCACCACCACCACCTCGCAGAACGCTCTGGAAGGAGCCAGCTTCTTGCCTAGTAATCTTTTAATAATGTGTGTAAAGGGTAATTTTTAAGTCTGCAAAGTGTTTTATTTTTTTTTTCAGAAGAGGCACAGATGGATAACTTTCTAGATCACCGTTGTTTTCAATCATAATGCCATGCTGCCGTGCCCATGGCATGTGGGCATATCGGTCAAAAGTGTCTTCTCAAGTCGTAAATAGGTTCCAGCTCAGAGACAGCAAACAGAGCAGGAACGGATCTGTGTCTGGGTGGAGTCACATAGCCCGGGTACCACTGTTAGACCTCTGTCCTGCCGTGTCTGCCTGATTCCAAACCCTGGCAGCATCCGCGCCTGAACTCTTCTCTTCCAGCGCCGTAGGAATAACAAAGTGAAACCCCCATGGGCCATTCTTCTTGGGAGATGACCATGACCCTGCCTGTGTGCCCCAATTTCACATTACTCCTTCCCTTGGCTCCCAGCCCAGAGTCAGTTGACTTAACTCTGAAAAGTCCCAAACAGCCAGCCCTCCAAGTGACACGTCGTTGAATTTCTGGACTGCTGCTTCCTTTGTTCTCTGAAACAGTGGGTTCGTGTGGATCCAAGAGCCATGTCAATGTTGGTCAGAACAGGTATTCTTCCCGAATAACTCCAAAGAGTGGTGATTCGTGTTGACCAATACATGGGTCAGAGATAACAGGAGTAATACCTCTTGGTGATAGCAGGAATAAGGATAATATAAGTGATAAAAATTAGTGTTTCTCTCTTTAAAAGTGAAGGACATAGGATTTTTACAATGAAAGCAACTGAATAGGGACGGAGAAATAGTTCAGTCGGCGGAGTGCCTGTTGTTCAAGCACGAGAACTAGAGTTTCAGCTCTTCCACACGGGTGGAAAGCCAGGCATGGCTCAGGTCCTTGTACTCCCGGAACCGTGGACGTAGGGTCACAAGAGCACCTCTGGACTCTGTTGGCCAACCAGCCTTGCCTAATCAGTTGGCTTTTTAGTCCCAGTTGGAAGACTGTCTCAAATAAACAGATTCCTGAGGTACACACACGCATACATATTCACACAAACAAAAACGTGCATGCACACATGAAAAATTAATATTCATATAAAAAAGTTTAATTGTTAAGTACCCTATACAGGGGATAGTGTTCCTCCCACAAGCTATAGGTTGCCAAAACAAAAAGGCCAACATGAAGTGTAGGGTAAGTTGTGGGTCAGGGGTATTAGAGACTCCCCAAGCGATACAGCCTATTGCTTAGCTGCTCTCCAGAACTTTACACTGAAGACTCCACACACTTGGGTCACAGGACATGGAGAAAATCAAGTTGGTAACTGACATGTAATCTTTCTCTCTGACAGCTAGTTTTAAATGTACTAGAAGCTGCCATGCAGACTTCTGAAGGAGAGAAGTCACCGAGGGTGTCACCGGCTGTGAGCCCTGAGAGCTATAATAACAATCAGCATGGCCAGATACGCTCCTGTCTACAAGAGTGGCGTGCCTGTCACGGGGTTAACCAACCACTCTCCACCTGTTCTTAAGACCTGCTGCACAGGAGCTAACACATAACTAGCTCTGTAAATCAGGCCAAGAGGCCAGGGCTGGGAGACTCGTAGGGCCAGCGGTAAATCTATTATTACTATTTTGCTAAATAAACATATTATCAAACTGCCGTCTAAATTTTTCTCTCTTTACCCGTAGATTAGTGCAGTTCTCAGACCTCCGAGAAGTTTATTTGTGCAGTGAGCAGAGGCTAACTCGGAAACTAACAACCAGTCAAAGGGCAGAGACTACTCACGAGTGCTCAGCCACACATAGGACACCTACATCCCTTCCCACCCTAAGACGGGGAAAGGGATTGGGAAGATCGTCAGAGCCAGAGATCAGGGAGGCCCGGAGTGAACTAGTGTCTATCACACATGAAAGGAGAGCTGCACTCGTGAAATCACAGCCCCTGTGGTCGCCTGCACAGGGTCAAGCCACACAACATACCAGCATGGAGGCAGAGTGGCTTGCTTTGTTGTTGTTGCTGCTGCCGCCGCTGCTGTTGTTTCGGTTGTGGGAAATTTTCTGAACCAGATTACCTAGAAGGTGTCATTAAAGGAATTTAAAGCGTAAGCTAATACCACTAAACAGTGCATACTGCTTGTCTGGGTCTCTGCTCTGCTGCTGTGGAGAGACACCATGATCAAGGCAGCTCTAGTTCCAGCAGTTGGCTGGGGCTGGCTGACAGTTTCCGAGATTTATTCTGTTATCATCACGGCAGACAGCATGATGGGTGCCCAGCGCAGACATGGCGCTGGAGAGGCAGTTGCGAGCTATCTCCTGATCTGGGCTTGGCATGGGCTTTTGAAACCTCAAAGCCCACCCCAGGGACACACTTCCTTCACCAGGGACACACCTCCCATTCCTTCTAAGTAGTGCCATTCCCTGGTGACAAAACATTCAGATCTGCGAGCTTACGGAGACTGTTCTGATTCAAACCACCACACTGCTGTTGAAAAGCTTGTAGCTGAACTGTCCCTAGAAATATTAAATTGAGAACTTTGGGGGGCTGGAGAAATGGTTCCATAATTGAGTATGTATACCACTCTTGGAGAGGGCTGGAGATCAGTTCCCAGCACCAACATCAGACAACTCAACAGCCACCTGTCACTCCAGCTCCAAGAGCTCTGCCAACCTCTTCTGGCCTCCTTGTGTAAATGCACTTATATACACAGACACACAGAGATACACAATCAAAAATGAATGTTAAAAACTCTTTACAATAAAAAATGAAGTTGGAAGCGAATAACAGAAACCCGAGCCCCACATCCTCCTGGCAGACATAGATCCAGTCCGCTGTGCACGCCACGGGTATTTGAATTATCTGTAATCGCCAGTCCACGTAAGTCCTTAACTGGGCCCCTGTTAGCCAAACGAAGAAAACTGGGGAAAAGCCTTGGCTTTTGAGCGTTCCTATTCCCAGCAGTGCACTGGAGAGATGCCCACTGGTCCTTCCAAACCGGAAGCGTTTTCTGAAGCCTAGCTTACATCCTGAGGGGCTGGCTCGGTAGGCCTAGGTCCCGGGGAACTGACATTGTCCCAACACTCTAGACTTCTGACACAGGTGGTGGGGACCCTCACGTGAGCTGCGCTAGCTTAGTACTCTATCCATCAGTAAACGCTCTTCAGCAAGACCTGCGCGTGCTGAGGTGTTTTCCTACCCCAGAGGATCCATTTCCACAGAGATATCTCTAACAACAATCAAGCCAGATCTGACACACAGAACATGCCCAGCCAGCCACAAACATTTCTTCTCACAGTCCAGCTAGACACTTGGTTTGACCTTGCGTGTTCTTTAAATTCTGATAGTGACCGTGGTTTTCTGAGACGGCTTGTTGGGTTCACCAGGCGAGCTGCTGCTTACGTCTAGCCAAGGGCTCTTATCTTTGCATCTGACATCCTCCTCCGTCCCCACACAGCGACACCACTTGCCAAGACGACCAACCGCTGTCTTGTGAAAATCAGGATGTCACTCTCTCAGCTGTGCTTTTGTGACCTCTTGCTGAGTCACCCTTTCCCCAGGGTGACCACAGAAAACTGCCCTGGCTTGTCTTCTGCCTTTGGAGACAATCCCTTGCCGCTGCTTACGTGGGGCTCCTTGGGTCCAACCCAGATTATCTTGCCTTGGACCTCACTCTGGTAGACTGGATGTACCAAATTTCTCTCTCCAGTTCAGGTCTCTCTTCTGGTCAGAACCTGGCCATCTATTTACCCACAGCTGTACCTACATCCCATAATCACAATGAACTCCGCAATCCACAATTCACAATTTTTTAAAGATTTAGTTTTTATTATGTGTGTGTGTACATTTGTGTAGGGGTGCCTACAGAGACAAGAAAAGTACATCAATCCCTAAATCTGGAGTTAAAGGCAATTGTGAACTCCTCCATATGTGTGCTGGCAACCACACTCCAGTTTTCTGCAAGAGCAGCAAGTTCTCATAACCGCTGAGATATCGCTCCAGCTCCAACCTTGCTGTCCTGCTTCCTCTAAAACATGTCCCTTCTTGCACGCCACCCCTTCGTGATAGTGCTGGCAGCGCTCATGGCTCACGCTCGGCCAGCCACACGCTATAACTGGCTTGTTACTCTTGACCCTCACAGGGCTATTCTCTTCTGTGTCACTAAACCTAATAACTCAGGAGACCAAGAAGCCAAACTGTCCTCCCCCTTGCCTTCCAGTTCAGTAAGTCCCCACATCAACCCAGGAGAATTTCCAAAGAGTCACTCTAACTTAGAACTGGAATTTTCCAGTTGCTATATGACAGGGACTGAAATATCACAACTCTACCCCTCCCTGCCCCAGCTTTTTGGATAAAGGAAGTCTACCCACTCTCCATTAAAGGAAGGAGGGGGCACATTGCTGGGTCAGATTCCTATAACACCACTGGGTACATGCTGAGGCCCAGTAAAATCCACCCGACTTAACTTTGATTGGGCAGGCATACTTGTGAAATGCCTTTTATTCTGGAATCTTTCCAATTCTGTCCCTCCAGTCATGAGAAGTACAATTTCATAGAACCAGGATTGTATCCAACCAGACCTACAAGACAGAGGTGGCTGAACCTCTTTTAAATAACCCAGTAGGCTGGGCGGTGGTGGCATACACCTTGAAGCCTAGTGCTTGGGAGGCAGAAACAGGCTGATCTCAGTGAGTTCAAGGCCAGCCTGGTCTACAGAACTAGTTCTAGGAGAGCTAAAGCTGCTACACAGAGAAACCCTGTCTTGAAAAACCAGATGGATGGATAGACAGATAGATAGATAGATAGATAGATAGATAGATAGATAGATAGATAGATAGATAGATAGATAACTATAGTACACCAAAGAAGACTAACAGCAGTTAACACATCATGGACTAAATGCCAGCTGTCTTTCCCACACCTGTAAGGAGTTTGCTTCATAGACACAATGATTTTCACTTGAAGTTTCTGAACCTTGGCCGCATGCAGTCATGAGGACTCAGGCTGTTCTGGGTTTTGGTGAAATTTGTCAGACTGTCTTTTTAAGTCTCCTTGATTCTGATCTACGGGGATATTAAGACCTAGCAGGCTAAATGTCTACCTGCTACCAGGCACTTTTGCAATTATTCACATATATTATCTTGTTCAAGCTTCACAATTAAAGACTTGCGGACAAGGAAAACACAAGGACATTTTTCTAAGGTTTGACCCAGCTCACTTTGCTGGGTTACCACAGCAAGAGAGGGACGAGTGGAAAGAGCTGGAGGCTGGGCTTTCTCTGACTATAATAATGTACTGTACACATGGTAATAGAAGGGGAAGCACAACAACCATAATCCTAAAATTCTTCTTGAGATAGAAAGAATTATGTGAGTGCATGTTCACATATAATAGATTAGAGGATAATGAAAAATATTAATGTTTACCTATAAATTATGTGTTCTATTATTTCTTCCTTTTATTATATAAGAAATGTATATTACTCTTAAAGTCAATTAAAACTTATTTAAACACATTGAAAAAAAAAAATAATAATGTACTGTTCAGATCTGCCATTCGGCTGGTGCCAGGGACTACCGGAGTTATACAAGGCTAGCTCAACTAGAAGAGAAGCGGTTTCCAAGAACCGACTCAAAGCGGCACAAAGGATCCTGACTGTGGAGCTGGAGGACTAATTGCTCAGGAATTAATTGAAATGAAATGTCAAATGTCTGACTGTGTCCTCCATGAGGAAGAGCTTAGGAACAAAATGCAATTGCTTTAACAGACTCTTAAAGCTGCGTCCAGAAACCGGACCATCACCTGCGGAAATATGTAATAGTGAAACAGGAAATCACTGCCACTCTTATACAGAAACGAGATTTCAGGTAAAAAGAGAAGATGATTATTAAATCAACAAAGGGCAATAAAAGGCCTACAATACTAAATTTAAAATGTTGGTAAGAACTCATGATAAATTTAATCTTTAGTATTGTTATCAATCCCTCCCACTGAAGAAGACTAGATGATTACCATGGGCTGGGAAGATGGTTCAGCAGGCAGAGCGCTGGCCATGATAGCATGGGGGCCTGAGCGTGGACTCCTAGCACCCAATAACAGTCAGGCATGGTTGCACATGTCTACAACCCTAGCCCTGGCGAGACAGAGACAGAGAGCACATGGTCAAAGCTTGCTAGTAAACAATCTAGCCAACGGAGGAGCAAAGAGCTCAGTGAAAGACCGTCTCCCAAAGGAGAAACAATGGGACCTAAGGCAGATTTTCAGGTCATCCTGTAACTGTGTGGACCCCCAGCTGAGCTGTGTCCTGCCCCATCAGTGGGAGGCAAGGACAGAAGCTGGGGGCAGAGCAGTCAGAGGAGAATGGGCGCTCAAGGTGACTGTCCTCTTCAGGCTGGGTCTGGGGATTTGCCAGTACCGTGGGGATGTCTCAGGGCTATAGAGAGCTCTGTCGGAATCTCTTCATAGGAAATGTGACCTGACATCGGAGTTACAAACCTTTACACTAACTACAGCCTGTGAGTGACAGTCTGTAGACCATGCAGACCGTGCTACAGCCTCCTCTGCCATTTTCTAAATGGCACTGTTTTCTAAATAAGGAAGTGGCTAATATAAGAAGTTAGATAAACGTTAGTAGCCTTCCCAGCCTCATGCGCCCCAGGTGGGTGGTCTAGCCTGGAAATTCCCTTCGCTGCTCTCTGGATTTGGTGAACCATGAGGCAGTGCTCTACAGACATGGCTGGTTGGTGTCTCTGCACAAAGGTCACACAGAGGAGTTCCTGGTAACCATTCTAATCCCTGAACCCAAATGCACCCTTGCCATCCAGCAAGGCCAGTGAGTCAGAAGACAGCTCACAGTCCAGAGCAGCCCTTTTGTCAGAGCAGCCGGTGGGAACAATCAAGGGGCTGGGCATATGCTGGGAGAGAGGGCAGAGGAGGAACCATGGTCCCAGCTCTGTTCCTACATCACTTTTAAACAGACCGTGAACAATATTCTAGACAAACACGGTCCCATTCCCCGTGCAGCAAGTAACGCAATAACCGATCAGCAGCCCGTTGATGAGAAAGCAGTGACAGAACGCAGTGGGAATTTGATGACTGAAGGCAGCGCGGTATCGGAAGAGACTTATGACTCATCATCACAGTGCAATTACACCCAGAGAGACAGGACAGTGAATACATCTCACTGAATTAACCTGAGAAACTGTCCGCAGCAGTGGTCATGTGTCCATCACAGAAACAGCATACCCGAGCACCCGGAAGGCCACACTTCTTGGCCATGCTGACTTTTCTGCCTCTGGGATCCAAGCAGGGTCATCACACCTGCTTCCCATCTCGTGGACTGCGGAGAATCAGACTTCTAACTCGGCTGGAAAGAATGCACTATTAAATGGGTGGAAGGCAGACTTCCCCTTAAGACTGCATCGTTCCTAGGAAGAAAGCAACAGGGCAAGTGGGAGCCACAGAGATGCTCGCTGAGTCAGTGAGGGCTGGACATCTAGAGCTTTTATGATTAAGAAGTCATTCCTGCAGGGCTAAGGAGGTAGCTCCCTTGGGAAAGTGTTTGCCTTGCAAGCGAGAGGACCTGAGTTCAATCTCCAGAACCCATGTCCAAAGCTCAGCATGGGGGCACATGTGTGTAAACCCAGCATTGGGAGACAAGGCACACATATCCCTGGGGCTCTCCAGCCTGCCGGACTAACCTTTCTGGTGAGCTACAGGCCACTGCCTCTTACTCGCGTGCGCGCACACACACACACACACACACACACACACACACACACACACAAATACACACAGTGAAATAGCACACTCAAGGGGCTTGAGTATGCATTGGTAACTACTCTCGTGACACTATTACACTACACTGATTATAGAAGTAGAATGGTAAGAATTGACACGTGTTGTCTTTTATCTTCAAAAGCAAAGTGGGGATATAATATTCTGCAGATCCATAGGTTCATCTCTGGTTGCGCACACTATGAGCAGGACTCAGCTGGTTGTACATCAAGCCCATGCAATCCCATGCAACATAGAATAACCCTATATATAGTTTTGGGGTTGCTTCTGGTAAGCATGCCCATGTGTCCCAACCAACCACAACCTTTGACAGTCGTCATCTGTGGGGGCTTCTTACTATAGCCCTGGAGAGGCCAACACGCAGCCAGTTTCAAGGCTCTTGTTTCTGCCCAGGTGAGCGTAGGTAACGGTGCTGCCATCAACAGCTAAAAGGTTTCAATCTGCTAAGACACAGCCAGTCACTAGCACAGCTGTTCTGTGCCCCCAGCTGGTTCCAGACAGTGGCAGGAGACATTGGCAGTGCCCCTTAGAAGGCTGTATCCTCGGTCCGGCTCAGGTGTGTTCCCGTTTCCAGTTGGTTCTCAGAGGTGGAAACATCAAGGGGCTGATTGTCATGGAAGCTCTTGCTGTCCGACTTGAAGGTTCCTGCTGGGATCCGGGCTGGGAAGGCTGTCTCACTACAGGTCTGTCACCTGCCACTACCCTACTATATCAAGGGGAAAACACATCCCTTCTCTCCTTTCTTCTGCAGCTGGTCTTCAGTAGGCAGGGGGCTAGGGAAAGGCTGGGTGCCTGGCAGAATACCCAGGTACAGCTGTGACGGGCAACCATCAGTCCATGGAACGGGACTCAACCAGGGTGGGTAAAGGATGACCGATCCTGCACAGCATCCCCTAGGAAGAGTGGCACGGGAGGGATGCCTGCTTTCCTCTCTCAGCCAGGCAATGTACAGTCGCCAACACTCTGAACACCCGGCTAAGCTGAAAACAGCACGGAGACAAACCTCAACCAGAGCGGAGCCACAGAGAAGAACCCCAGGCCCTTACATGCAAAAGTAATAATTAGAAAGCGAAACAGTGGCACTTTAATTCTGAAACCACATCACCAGCAATAAAGCAATAACTGGCAAAGACTCATGGGAAGAGGATATTGTACCAGGAAAAGAAATAATAATGATTCATTAACTCATCCAGGTCTGAAAGCAGCAGGTTCTGAGGCACATGCCGTCATCCTCAGACTTCCAGACAAGCACCCTCAGATCCGGGGGCTGGAATAAACTCACACCAAGTAACAGCACCGGTGGCCGGCTATGGCCTGGAATACGTAACTACTGAAAGATTAGGGACATCACAGGGGTTCTACTGAGAAACTGAACTGGGATGTAGACATGCTGGTTTCCATACAGGGAGATCTCCTTTTAACTCAGCATCTTCCTTAGGTTTGCAGGGTTTAGATTTTAACCATGCCATAGAGACCGTCCTGCGCGGCATGGCAGGCGGTGAGCCATCTGTTCCGAGGTCAGTGGTTGTATGGTTTTTAATGTTCTAGTTGAGAGTCTCACGGTTGAGTCCTGGGGAGAACAGCACACAGCCCGTGGCTAACTGAAGACCTGGAGGAGCGCCTCAACCGAAACCAGAGTCCACCTTGCATACTGCAAACGGCCAACACCCAGAGCAGTGACCATGGAATCTGGGGGTGATTTGTGAGGAAGACAGACTGGCACGGATGGCTGGGGCAGTGTCTCCTGCCCAGTTCCAGTCATCTGGTCTGTGCTGTGACCGGTTTGAACCATCCCCAAAGAGGCTCAGATCTTTAGTAAACACCTTGGGTGCTGTTTCCCTTGCTAAAGAGAGCATAAAAAGCAGGGGCTTAAGACATGGGGTGGGGGCAGAGTAGAAGCAACCAAGAAAAGACAGCCCTCTCCTGCAAGAGCCTGAAGGAGTGGGGTAAGCAGGCCACAGCACCTGCGAAGGGCTTTCGTAGCTCCATGGAGACACGTGAAAGGCACCGGTGATTCTGATTGGCTGAGAGGCTCAGGAACCTATCTGCAGCAGCCCAAGACCAATAATCCAGCCTGATTTCATCTGACCCTCACACCAGCTCCAGCAGAGACGCCCATCACCCTGAAAGTTTGCGAACGGGAGTGGTTGAGCAGTTGCTCCAAGACAGGTAAAGTCAGGTTTGTGTCCCTCACGAGCCCAGGCAGAACCCAGCTAGTACTCCAAAGTCTGAACTTTAGTCTCAAAACTCCATGCTCCAGGCCTGCCTGTGCCCTGAACCTGAATAGCGTGACCCCAAATCCCTGGAGCTGATCCTCCCATCCCATCTCTGTGAGAGACATCAGCGGCTTCCTAAGCCCCTTCTGCACCACCTGTAACAAGAGCCAGGGCCTCTGCTTCTGGGTCATGCGGCCAGTCAGTCCTGCCTTCAGCTGGCTGGAGTCTTCATCTCAGAAGCTATGGAATGGTGAGGACACCCCAACAGTTCCTGCTTTATTTGGGCTCCCTGGGTCTTCACGGACAGAATGATAAGGACACCCCACCGGTTTGGACTTGATCATTTATGTTTCTATAAAGCTCTCAAATCAGTTCTGTGGCTTGGAGGCTGCAGGATGGAGCTGCAGCCCCTGAGACCCCAGCAGAGTTTGATTTTCACAGTATGGTGGGGGACCCTGCCCTCAGCCCAGCAGGCCTAGCAGGTGAAGATTAATTGAACTCTGCCTTAGCTCCAGGCTGCAATCCTGAGCTGCAGCCTCCTGTGTGTGAAAATCAGTCTTGCATTCGTGGGAAGCTGGCTGTGGGGACAGCTTGGTTCCTGCCCGAGTTTCAGGGTATGACCAAGTCCCTTCCCTGGTGACTCACAGATACAGGCCTCATTGCCGCCTCTGGAGCAGCTGTGGCCTCCCTTGGCATCTGTCACACTGAGACTGACTTCACAGCCACCAAAACCACCTCCCCAGCGCCCAGCAGATTCAGTCTCCAGGCAGAGCTGTTTACTCCACCATAGCTGCTTCCCAGCTGCTGGCTACCTTAAAAGGTTCCTTCAGAGACTCCCCATATCCCACACATTTCCTGTGCCTAAAAAGGATGCAGGCTAACCACAGCTGCTTGGGAGAGACAAAAACCCAAGTTCGACTTCAGTAAACAGGACCCATCCTTGGCCACTACACAAGCACACCCCAGGGCGGGGAGAAGGGAGAGGGACACCCTCATTTCCAACACAGACAGCCTGACTTTAAGACCTATAAATCTAGAAAGATCCAGAGCTGGGAGGTGGGAAGAGACAGTGTGGCATCATGGAAGGGCCCTGCCGTGGGACCCAGAACCGCCTGATGGCCTTACCCGTGCATCCACAGCTAAGTTAACGCTCCACTCCAAGTCTGAGACTCCGCGTTGTGCAACAGAAGTTCTCAGGCTGCCTCACTGGGTGCTGCAGATAAAACCGTGTCTGAAAACCCAAGCCAGGCACAAGTCACATGGGCCGTATAGACCACCTCTCTCTCAGGAATGAGGGGCAGTACACAGGGAACTGAGTTTTTCCTCCCTATTTCAGGCCTGTGCTTCTTGTATATTGGGGTGCACCCACTCTTTCAGCTGCTTATGTAAGGACAGGGTGGAGCAGACCAGAGGAGTTGGCTACATCCTCAGAGGTCTGAGCGGGAGACAGAGCAATAAACTCAAACTTTGGGAAGAAGAGGGGCCTTTGGGTCCTGAAGGTGGAGGAGCCTAGGCTTCAGGCTCAGAGGTAAGGGAGCTCTACCCTTCTCAGCTACTCCAGGCTCAGAGGCAGGGGAGCTCCAACCTTCTCAGCTACTTCACTTTACCGTTCTCAGAAGCAGAGGTTTGCCTACTTTCAACTGGCTGTCGTGAGCTCTCTCTGGGCTTAGGGAATGACTAGGGGTCTAGAATGGTTTTGGGACTTCGAACAGCCATGATCACTCTCGATTGTCAGGCCTTTAACCTAGGGACAGGCCTTGACCAAGTCTCCTCATAGCCAGAAGCCTGAACTCCTCTGGACTGGCCCTCTTCTTTCAGCGTAAGATCACAAAGGACCCTACCAAAGGTAAGCTTACCTCTATGACAGAAAGTTTTCTTGTTCCGAGGGCAGTTTGACAGCAGCCTCATGGAGACCTGAGATCCCCCTGTGACTCCCTGAGCCTGCTCCTTCCTCCCTGAGTCTGTCTCCTTCCTCCAAAGCTACCAACCCAGTGGCTCCTACTGATATTGTTTCTTGGCATAATGCCTATAACAGGACAGACACAAAGTGGGTAGCAAATGATAGCTGTGCTTTCACAGGTGGAATATCTAGGAGGAGGGATAGAACCCATGATTAAGCTACAGAGTAGAACAGCAGGTCCGGACTCAAAAGGCTGGAATCAGTCCAGACCTACTACTTCATAACCGTGTGTCCTTGGACACATCACTGGGCCTCCAGCCAGTAAAAGGAGAACCTGCCTCTCGGTGTGGTCTCACGATGCACAGGACCAAGGACTTCTGCAGGTTTGCCGTTAAGTTTTACAGATGTAAACAGACCCTGAAGGCATGTCACAAGGACACATGGCAGGTCTTATTTAATGCCAAGTCCCATTAGAGCAGGGCCTGGCCCAGAATGAAAGCTTGGGAAGTGTTGGTTATGAATAGATTGATTTAGTCTGACTTTCTTAGCTTCATGGGGACAAGTGTCCTGTAGCACAGAGGTCACTAACCACCTGTGGAGGAACTCCAGTTTTGCTTCCTGGTCCACTTTCTGGAGAATACCACCATCATTACCAGGACGCTGGTTCTCACTTATCCGGGGCCCAGCTGCTTTCACTCAGACTGGGTTGCTGGGCAGCAAGGTGTCTGCAGACCACAGAATTAGGAAGCTGCCTGGGACCCTAAGAGACTCCGGACGCTTGACTCACAAGACACCAGCGGTGCTGATGTATAAAACTAACAACACCCCCGCTTTCCTACTGCCTCTGTGGGAGCAGCTCCTGGTGGGACACCATTCCCTGGTGCACACGGCAGCATGGATAAGGTGGTAGAACTTTTGCGGTCTGCCTGAGAGAAGCTGATGTGACAACAGAAAATCTAAAGGCACTAATTGTGAAAACCACAATGTTCTGCAGATGGAGGGGATCCGGCCGTTCCCTGGGACTTCAGGTTCCTGCCCAGTCCCATCTCTTTCACCTTCAATCCCTTCTCGTCAGGAGTACAACTCCAGACTTAGCCCACCAGGTGCATAGCCACAGTCAGGCTGACACCTGCAGGCAACACCTTCTAGATGCTCCCCTCTGACTGACAGAAGCCTCTGAACACAGCTCTGTGAAGCTGAATGTCCTGTTTCATTGGGTGAAAAATGAACTGGAAAGGGACATCCGTGAAAGCAGGCCTGAGGCAGCGACCTCCACGGGAGCAGGCCCAAATCAACAACCTCCACCAGAGCTGTTCTGAGCCTGCGACTTCCTCCAGAGCTGGTCCAAGCCAGCCACCTCTGCAAAGACCAGGCCCAAGACAGTGACCTCCATGGGAGCAGGCCTGAATGACCTCCGGGATTTCAGAGTGACTCTCGGGAGTGACAAGCAATGTCCAGGATGACTGGAACGGTGGCCCTGATTCCACCATGAGGAGCAACCATCTGAATCTTGGATCCACTGGCATCAGGAAGAGACACAGCCCCAATTACATTAATCAGAGGAGAAGACAAGGAAAGAACACACTCAACACCACAAAGAGCAACACAACACAACAAAAACTAGCCGCTCTACAACAGCAAGACTTGAACACACCAATACAGATGAAGCAGAAGGAAATTATCTAAAAAATAACTTTAAGAGAATGTTTAAGGCCCTTAAAAAGGAAATGAAATTTTCTCTCAAAGAAATGGAGGAAAAGACAAACAAAAATTTGAAAGAAATCAACAAATCCCTTAAAGAAAAACAAGACAACGCAATAAAACACGGGAAAGAAACGATTCAAGACTTGAAAACCAAAATAGAGCTTCAAAGCAGAGATGTCCATGGCTGTTCTGCTCCACTTCCCTAAGGGAGTTTCCTAGCAGAGGTGCCCAATGCTTCTCTGTTCCACCCCACTAGGGAGTTTCCTAACGGAGATGCCAATTTTTTTCTCAGCTTCAGCCTAAATTGTTACTTCTCTGCTTCACTGGAGTTAATGGGAAACTTGCAGAAATGTTGCAGTCTTTGGTGAAGAGTTGCTACTTCCGCCCTGCTCCTTTAAGGGAGTTTGCCAGCAGAGGTGACCAAAGCTTCTCTGTTCCAATACACTACAAAGTTTCTTACCACTACAGTGAAGGTCTTCACCCAAAACTCATTCAAGAAATTTATTTGGAAGGGAAGAATCCAGGAGAGGGGCTGTCTCTGCCAGAGCAGAAGCCAACTGAACATGTACAGAGGAAGGAGGGAGAAGATGAGCAAGGAAGTCAGGACCACGAGGGGCGCACCCACCCACTGAGACAGTGGGGCTGATCTATTGGGAGCTCACCAAGGCCAGCTGGACTGTGACTGAAAAAGCATGGGATAAAACCGAACTCTCTGAACATGGCGAACAATGAGGGCTGATGAGAAGCCAAGGACAATGGCACGGGGGTTTGATCCTACTTCATGTTCTGGCTTTGTGGGAGCCTAGCCAGTTTGGATGTTCACCTTCCTAGACATGGACGGAGGGGGGAAGACCCTGGACTTTCCACAGGGCAGGGAGCCCTGACTGCTGTTTGGACTGGAGAGGGAGGGGGAGATGAGTGGGGGGAGGTGGAGAAGGGTGGGAGGAGGGGGAGGGAAATGGGAGGCTGGGAGGAGGCAGAAACTTTTTTTTTCCTTTTCTCAATAAAAAAAAAAGGAAAACCAAAATAGAGAAAATAAAACACAAACCAAGGGAATTCTGAAAACAGAAAATATGGAAAAATGATCAGGAATCACAACTGCAAGCATAAACAGCAGAATACAAGAGATGGAAGAGAATCTCAAGTGCTGAAGATACGATAGAGGAAATAGACTCATCAGTCAAAGAAAATGTTAAATTTAACAAAAGCTTAACACAAAATATCCAGAAAATATGAGACACCATGAAAAGACCAAACCTAAGAATAATAGGAATAGAAGGGGAAGTCCAACTCAATAGCACAGAAAATATATTCAACAAAATCATAGAAGAAAATTTTCCCAACCCAAAGAAATATATGCATATGAAGATACAAGAAGCTTACAGAACACTAAATAGACTGGATCAAAAAAAAGTCCCCTTGCCACATAATAATCAAAACACTAAAAATACAGAATAAAGAAAGAATATTAAGAGCTACAAAGAAAAAAGACCAAGAAACATATAAAGGCAGTCCTATCAGAATTACACCTGATTTCTCAATGGAAACAATGCAAGTCAAAAGGTGCTGATCAAGCATTATGCAGACATTAAGAGATCACAAATGCCTCCTAGAATACTATACCTAGCAAAACTTTCACCGTAGATGGAGAAAACAAAATATTTCATGACAGAACCAGATTTAACCAATACTTAGCCACAAACCCGGTCCTATACAAAGTACTAGAAGGAAAACTCCAACCCAAGGAAGTTAGCTACATCCAAAAAAAAAAAAAAACAGACAATAAATGACCACACATCAGCAAGTCCCAAAGAAGGGGAAAACACACACAATAACATCACCAACAATAAAAAGTAAAATAACAGGAATTAGTGATCACTGGTGATTAATATCCATTAATCTAAATGGACTCAACTCACCTATAAAAAGACACAGGCCAACAGACTGGATATAAGAACAGAATACATCCTTCTGTTGCATATAAGAAATACACCTCAACCTCAAAGACAGATATTGCTTCAGAGTAAAGGGCTGGGAAAAAATTTTTCCAATCAAATGAACTTAAGAAACAAGCTGGTGTAGCTATCCTAATACCTAACAAAATAGACTTCAAACTAAAATCAATCAAAAGAGACAAAGAAAAATATTTTGTATTAGTCACAGGAAAAATCCATCAGGAGGAAATCTCAATACTGAACATCTATGTCCCAAATACAAGGGCACTCTTATATGTAAAAGAAACAATTGTAAAGATTAAATCACACATTAAATCCCATGCACCAATAGTGAGAGACTTCAACACACTGCTCTCACCATTGGACAGGTCTGTCAGACAGAAACTTTACAGAGAAATAAGGCAACTAACAGATATCATGACTCAAATGGACTTAACAGACATCTATAGAACATTCTATCCAAACATAAAATAATATACCTTCTTCTCAGCACTTCATGAAACTTTCTCAAACACTGACCACATATAAAGCAAACTTTAACAGATACAAAAACTTGGAAAAATTCCATGTATCTTATCAAATCACCATGGCTTAAAATTAGAATTCAACAGCAACACTGATTTCAGAAAGCCCACACACATATGGGAATTAAACAATGCTCACCTGAATCACCAACAGGTCAGAAGAAATTAAAAATGTCCTAAAATTCAATGAAAATGATCACACGACATATCCAAATTCACGGGACACAATGAAAGCAGTATTAAGAAGAAAGTTCATATTACTAAATGCCAACTTTAAAGTAGCTGGAACAATCCTACACTAGTAAGTTAACATAATACCTGAAAACTCTAGAACAAAAAGAATAAAACTCACCCAGGAGGACTAGATGGCAGGAAATAATCAAATTGAGACCTGAAATTAACAAAATAGAAACAAAGAAAACAACACAAAGAATCAATGAGACAAAGAGTTGGTTCTTTAAAAATAATCAACATATTATACAAGTCTTTATCCAAAATAACCAAAGGCAGAGAGAGAATATCCAAATTTAAAAAATCAGAAAAAAAGGGGGATATAACAACAGACATGGAGAAAATCCAAAGAACCATCAGGTCATACTTCCAAAACCTGTACTCCACAAAATTGGAAAACTTAAAGGAGATGAACAATTTTCTGGATAAATATCACTTACCAAAATTAAATCAAGACCAGATAAGCAAATTAAATAGACCTATACCTGCTAAAGAAATAGGAACAGTCATCAAAAGACTCCCAACCAAAATAAAAAAAACTCAAGACCAGATGGTTTCAGCACAAAATTCGACAAGATTTTCAAAGAAAAACTAATACCAATACTTCTCAAATTGCTTTACACAACAGAAACATAAGGAATATTGCCAACCTCTTTTTATGAGGTTGCGATTACCCTGATACCCAAGACACACAAAAACATCACTAAGAAAGAGAATTACAGACTAATCTCACCCATGAACATTGATGCAAAAATACTAAATAAAATACTGGCAAATCAAATCCAAGAACACATCGGTAAAATCGTCCACGATGACCAAGTAGGCTTCATCCCAGAGAGCTGTGGGTGGTTCAACATATGAAAATCTGTAATGTAATTCACCATATAAACTAACTGAAAACTCCATGATTGTCTCATTAGATGATGAAAAAGCCTTCAACAAAATACAACATCCCTTCGTGATAGAGGTCTTGGAGAGAGCAAGGAGAACAAGCAACATATCTACACATAATAATGGCAATATACAGCAAGCCAACAGACAACATCAAACTAAATGGAGAGAAACTCAAAGCAATCCCACTGAAATCCAGAACAAGAAAAGGTTGTCCACTCAGTAGCTATTCAATATAATACTTGAGGTCCTAGCTAGAACAATAAGACAACAAAAGGAGATCAAGGGGATACAAATCAGAAAAGAAGAAATCAAACTCTCCCTTTTTGCTGATGATATGATAGTTTACATAAACAACCCCAAAAATTCTACCAAGGAACTTCTACAATTCATAAACACTTTCAGTAATGTAGCAGGATACAAGATTAACTAAAAAAAAAAAAAAACAGTAGCAGTCCTTTATACAGATGGTAAATGGGCTGAGGAAGAAATCAGAGAAACATCACCCTTCACAATAGCCACAGACAACATAAAATATCTTGGAATAACTCTAACCAAGCAAGTAGAAGACCTGCATGACAAGAACTTTAAATCTTTGAAGAAAGAAATTGAAGAAAACACCAGAAAATTGAAAGATCTCCCATGCTCTTGGGTAGATAGAATTACCATAGTAAAAATGGCAATATTACCAAAAGCAATCTACAGATTCAATGCAATGCCTAGAAAAATTCCAGCAAACTTCTTCATAGATCTCCAAAGAACAGAACTCAACTTCATATGGAAAAGCAAGAAAACCCAGGATAACCAAAACAATCCTATACAATAGAGGAATTTCTAAAGGCATCACAATCTGTGACTTCAAACTCTACTACAGAGATACAGTTCTGAAAACAGCCTGGTATTGGCATAAAAACAGAGAGGAAGACCAATGGAACCAAATCAAAGACCCAGATATTAACCTACATACCTATGAACACCTGGTTTTTGACAAAAAGCAAAAAAACATAAAATGGAAAAAAGAAAGCATATTTAACAAATGGTGCTGGCATAACTGGATATCGACATGCCAAAGAATGAAAATAAATACACATCTTTGCCAGGCACAAAACTCAAGTCCAAATGGATCAAAGACCTCAACATAAAACCAACCCCATTGAACCTCATAGAAGAGAAAGTGTAAAGTGTACTTGAATGCATTGACACAAGAGACCACTTCCTAAATATGACAATATAACCTTGTAGCACAGACACTGAGAGAGACAATTAATAAATTGGACCTCTTGAAACTGAGAAGTTTCTGTAAAAACAAAGGGCATGACCAACAAGACAAAATGGCAGCCTACAGAATGGGAAAAGATCCTCACCTAACCCACATTGGACAGAGGACAAATCTCTAAAACATATAAAGAACTCAAAGTATTGGTCATCAAAAGAACAAATAACCCAATAAAAAATAGGGTACAGACCTAAACAGAGAACTCTAAACAGAGGAATCTAAAATGGCTGAAAGACACTTAAGGAAATGATCAACATCCTTAGTCATCAGAGAAATGAAAATCAAAACAACTTTGAGATTCCATCTTACACCTGTAAGAATGGCCAAGATCAAAAACACTGATGACAACTTATGTTGGAGAGGTTATGCGGTAAAAACTCCTCTCCTGCATTGCTGGTGGGAGTACAAGCTGGTACAGCCCCTTTGGATATCAGTGTGGCCTTTTCTTAGAAAATTAGAAAACAACCTACCTCAAGACTCAACAATACCACTTTTGAGTATATACCCAAAGGATGATCATCATACTACAAGGACATGTGCTCAACTATGTTCATAGCAGCACTGTTTGTCATAGCCATAACCTAAAAAAAACCTAAATTGCCCCTTGACCAAAGAATGGATAAGGAAAATGTGGTACATTTACACACTGGAGTGCTACATTAATGGCAAAAAAATAATGGCATCTTGAATTTTGCAGGAAAATGGGTGGATCTAGAAAACATCGTATTGAGTGAGGTCACCCTGACCCAGAAAGACAATTTTCCTATGTACTCACACATAAGTAGTTTTTAAACATAAAGCAATGAAAACCAACTTACACATCACAATCCCAGAGAACCCAGACAACAATGAGGACCCTAAGAGAGACATACATGGATCTAATCTACATGGGAAGTAGAGAAAGACAAGATCTCCTGAGTAAATTGGGAGAACGGGGATCATGAAAGAGGGTTGAAAGGGGAAGGGGAGGTAAAAGGAAGGGAGCAGAGAAAAATGCAGAGCTCAATAAAATCTATTTAATAAAAGAAAAAAAAATCCTGCTTCCCCAAATAGGTCTGTCACATATTCTAGGCCTATAGGCCAAAAGTGAATGCCCCAAGATCGCAGGGGAACCTTGGGCGACTGTCCAGGCAGCCAGATATCTGTCATGTCTATAGTTTTGGAAGTTTCTTGCTCTGCACTTCTTGTTACTCGGATAATATTAGATCCTTCTCAGGTCTTCAGTGGGGTTGAAAACCATATAGTTATAGTTACAGTTTTACTTACCAAATCCAGAAAAATAATTTACATAAGAGATATAAAGTTTATAAGGTTAAGAAACATAAAAACTTGTTTATCTAAAAAAACTGTTTTAAGGTCTAAAAGAATATTTTAGGATGGTAATACAAGTTATAATAAAAATAGTTTAGGTATGGTATAAAATGTTATATTCATCGAGGCAAAATAGATAATAATTTTTCCAAATAAATAGACTGAACATTGTAAATGTAATCCTTATTTGACAATTATTCTTATTGTATATAGTTTTACTATTTTAGAATTAAAACCTTTACTTTTATTTACATAAGAAGGGGGAAATGTTGTGGGATATTTGTACACTGTTTGAAGCTACATCACTGTGATTGGTGTAATAAAATGGTGAATGGCCAATAGCAGGAGAGATAGGCAGGACTTCCAGGCAGAGAGAAAGAGGATAATCAAGGCCCCCATGAGACACCATGGAAATGAGGAACAAGTCAGACACACAGAGTAGGAGAGAGCTAAAAAGCCATGTGATTGAACGTAGTTTAAAAAATATGGGTTAATTTAAGTTATAAGAATTAGTGGGACAAACCTAAATTAAGCCTGGGCTTTCATAATTAATAATAAGTCTGTGTTGTTTGAGAGCTGGCCCTGCAAAGGAAAACCCCACTACACTCTACCACACAGGTGTACGACCCCTGTCTGCGTTCTGTGCAAACATCTTGTCTTGCTCACGGGAACACCTGTGAGGCCCCAGGTCTTTATCTATGGGATAAAGCTCTGTTCTCCTTAACAGCAGAAGAATAAACCAGATCACCCTCCAAATGGGGTTTTTAATCAGCCAAAGATCCTTGCTTTCAGCACCAAAAGTTGCACTCTCATTGACAGTCTGGAAGGAGGCTCCCAGAGGCATGACAAAGAAAATCAGATTAAGAGTTCCCTTCCTCGGTGCCGGGAGGGGTGGCATCAGCATTTTCCTGGCAGCTAATGTTTTGAACTGGCTTTATATCTTCTGAGGGCCAGTGATCAAGGCCAGTAAATGTAGGTGAAAAGAAGTGTCTGTCTCTATTCTGGGCAAGGCTGGACACGCTGGAGGTGGACATCAAAGGATCCCCCTTGACCTGAGGGTCTTCCCATGCACACGAGATGCCTGGAATTCTCCCTTAAACATCATCAACTCAATTGACATGCAGGCAGGTCCTGGAGCATCCCAAGTGCCCAGGATGTTGATGGCTCTGTAGAGAATGAGATACCCTCTCTTTGCCACTTGGCCCATCTGTCATCTTAAAAACCCCCAGAGTTCACATTGTTCTTCTGTGTAGATGGGTTAAGATTTCATGAACGGCAAAACTGGGGGCTGGTATCTCGGACTTCCCACTCTGAGCCCAGCATTCTTTGATATAAAACATCACTGCTTCCCTAAAGCAGCCCTTTCCCCTGGCAGAAGCCAAAAGCCTGGGACAAGTGAGTTCTGTTAGGTGTGTGCTGGGAAGAGTGGTCTAGAAAATATGGTACCCGCAAGCACAGTGACCAGAGAGCCTCTGCCTGACAACAGTGCACCCAGGTGACATGGCAGGATACTCTCGTGGTCTCCGTGATGATCCGGCACCTATAGCAAACGGGGCTACTGAGTTACCTGGGGCAAATACCACTTGGTGTCAGATTTGGGATAATTCTTTGTATAAAGAAGAGTGGGGGGCCCATAGCCAAGGTTCTCTCAACCTCTAAGTTTGAGTCATCTTTGGGAGTCAAGAGAGTTACATGTGCTGCCATGTGACAGAGCCCAAAATAAACATCAGCCGCTCCCATCCTCATCAACAGAGTCTGCTGGCAATGACTCAGATCATTTACACATGACAGCGAGCATATGCCCTTCTCGGCGCCCCATGGAATGGCAGCGGGGCCGATGGCAGGGCCGCCTGCCTTCCTGATGCTATTCTCGGACGTTTGCCGTTCTTGTCCAAAGACATCTTGAGGCCCTGGTTTCACTTACTCTTAATTTTCCAACCCAGCTCGGAACTCTATTTTCCCAATCGTTCCTCCTATAATCCAAGATCCTCACAAACCGTTTCCAAATACTGAAACACATTATGGCAGGCCACCAGCCCTGTCTTATAATCAAACAGATGAATCACAAGGCAATTTCCTTTGGATTTTTTTTAATAGGATTTCCACTTCCACCTCCTTGGTCTAGTGTTTACAGAGAAAGAAATGATTGCTTTCAAATATATTTGATTGTGTTTTTTTAGCCAAGTTAAAGCCGATGTCTTAAGTTGAATGCCTCCTAGGCCTGTTCCACATCCATTTTCTGATAGTCATGGATGTGCCCTTCCTTGGTGATGCTCATTTCCCCAGAAGTGCATCCTCCAACATCGTATGCAAGCGAGCCATTTCTCCTCCAGGTCAGCCACCAGCACGGGGTCTCTGGATGATGCTAGTGGACCCTCCTCAGTATTCTCACAGTGTGGTTTTCCTTAGAGGAGGTAAATCCAGAGGCTAAGCTCTTTTTAGACTGAAAGATGCAGGGGAACCTTAGTGTTTACTTACGTGACCGCTGCTCCACTAAACCTAAGTAACAGTAGGTGAAGTTCCGAAAGGGGACGTTCCTCAAAGACGCTCCCTGTCCCGGGTGTGCTCTGAAATACTTTAGGGTACTGAAAGCCATTTTTAGAACATAAATATTAAAATGTGGAAGGGGATAACAGTCTGGTTGACTCATTGATGTGTGAAGCTATTCTGGAGAGAGAGAGAGAGAGAGAGAGAGAGAGAGAGAGAGAGAGAGAGAGGACTTCTCACTCACAGAGGTAATAAGCAATGTCATTTGAAGATATTAGAGCTAAGGCCCACAAAAAAAAAGAAAAAGTCAACATCATAATTAAATTTATACAAAGAGCACAAGAGTATCTCACACTCAGAGAACTAGAGTAAAGGTCAGAGACTGGGAAACGCTGTTGATGATACCCCACCGGCTCCATATTATCACTTACATGCAAGAGAGGAAGAGACTGTCCCACTGGAATCTCAGAAGGTTTGGATGACAGTACCCTAAATGTAAAGTGATTATGTACCAAGCGGCATTTCTTATTAACTATAAAGAATAGATTGCAATTTTCAATATGACAAACAATATATTAAGAACTATAATGAGTAAGGAAATACAAGCCAATGTACAACTTGGGAAATTGGGATTTCTCAGCTGCGATGTTTTTTGAAGATGTTAGTGCACAAAAGACCTTATCTAGAAGCTTCCACACAAAAATAAATATCTTGTATTTCTTGTCACAGACTCATTCCACAAAAATAATTTTAGCAAGGAAGGGTACTTCCAGCTGATTCAGCCCACGGCTCCATCAGTTGTAGGAATGCACCCACGCAACTGGCTTACCAAACTTTTTGATGTATTGACTGTTCATTGTGATGTCATGGGATCATTCAAGGGCATAAATGATTTCTTAAGCAGTACATCATTTGATGGACATGTTCTTTTATTTTCTAGATTCTGAAGCAGTATATGTCACTAAATATTTCACCACCTCCAAATATTTATTGAGAAAAAACCGGCACACATAAAGAATGTGTAATGAAAAAACAAGGGAGTCTGAAGCACATAGAAAGTAAATGCTAAGAACAATGAATACCACGGAGAGAGGTAACAGTAATGTGGAGAGATCCAGGGAAACAGTATGAAGGATGAGGACATGAAGTGAATTTGTAAATGTTGAGAACCCAAAAAAATGAGACACACAGAGTAAGGACAGAGTGTGGTAAAAGGTCTAGAGCTCTCAGCTCTCCTGGGTTTTCTCATTTGAGTATAATATAAATTTCTACAGCAGACTGACCAAAAATAAAAAAAAAAATAGAAGAAGAAGAAGAAAGGTAGTTAACAAAAGATGCCATTTCTTGAATGTCAGGCTCAGTCTGTACTTTATTCACAAGGTAAATAAACTGATGAAATCAAGCCTTTTATGCCAGGTCCTTAGGAAGCTGAAAGAAGAGGATTACCAGATGAAGGCCAGCATGGACTAGAAAGTGAGTTCAAGGCCAGCATGAGTGACTTAATGATCCGTCCTGTCTCAAAATAAAAGTGGGGGCTGGGGAAATGGATCAGTCAGGGAATCACCCACTGTGAAAGCCAGAGGACCAGAGTGTGGATCTGTGGAACCCCAGTGTGTGTCACTAACTCCAGTTCTGTGTAGTGTGGAACAGAGACAGGCACATTTTCAGAGCTCACTCTCTAATC
>NC_022031.1:61112798-61114900 GCF_000317375.1 Microtus ochrogaster | reverse complement strand
GAGGGAGGGAGGGAGGGAGGGAGGGAGGGAGGATCACCTGTATATATTCCTTTATGGAAAACCTTAAGTCCTTGGTTTGTATATATTTCTTTCCCTTCCACTGACCAGGAAGGTGCCCTACACATAGTTCCCTGCTCCTGTGGTTTGGATCAGTAAGTCACCCAAGGTCCAGGGGCACCTGATCTTCTGTGCCTGTCCTCCAGGCGGTCCTCTATCTGTAACCCGCATCCTTACTCCAGTGAGGTCGTGCAGACATGCCCTTGCATCTCGCCCGAGCCCTTCTGTGCTGTCATCTGGCCCTCGCGGGAACCAGGACTCGTTTTTTTGCTAGTCCACGTGAGAGATCACCACGGGCCCTCAGTGTCCTCTCTAGGATGCCCGCACCTGCTAAGAGAGCCTCATCTGCACCTGAGGACTCCTCTGCGTAAGCCACCTCACTCCGCCCTCCCTCCAGCCCAAGGCAGGGGCGTCCTGCCGCTCACCGGAAGTGAATGTCTCCGTCCACTTCCAGCCAACATCCTCAACCCTTGAGCCGTCGGAGGCAGCATCAGGGACACGCCCTGTTTGGGACTATTAGTCACTTGATTTTCCCCCGCTCGAAACTCAACATAGCCTGCACCTTCTCCCCAGCTTATCTGTCCAGCTCACTCCGTCCCCGCCTCTCAGAAGATGAATCAGTAAGTAAAGAAGACGAGGGAGGGCCTCTCATTCGGGCCTCATATTCCTGGGCCGTGAGTGCCGTTTCCCCTCACCTTTTAGGTAAATAGAGCAGGGCTCAGTCAACTAAGATCCCTTGTTCTGAACGACCCGGGTGCTTAGTTTCCTAGCACTGCTGGTACTATTGTAAGCGTAGGCTAAAACAACAGGACTCGATGCTGTTGCAGTTCTAGCAACACCAGGACTTGGGTTCCTGTCATCTGAGACCGGGAAGCTCTTCCATAGCTCTTCCACCTTGGCAGCTCCAAGGAGTCTTCCATACGCAGCTTTGTTGTCCCAACATCTTTGTGGCCACCTTCTCTGTGAACCACAACCACCCTCGTACATTCTCTCTCTCTCTCTCTCTCTCTCTCTCTCGTGTCCGTGTGTCTGTCCGTCTGTCTCTATGTGTGTCTGTGTCCTTCTGTGTATATGTATGAGTTTATGTGTCTGTTTCAGTTCCTGTCTGTGTGTGTATGTGTATATACTGTCTCTGTTTGTGTGCCTGTGTGTCTATCTGTCTCTGTGTGTCTGTCTGTTCCTCTGTGTTCCTGTCTCTCTGTCTCCCTCGCTCCCATCTCACATATCCGTCACTGTCTTCCACATCACACCCAGGTTCTTGTGCAGCTGTCCGCATTCACCATCATGCCCGCTCTCCGCCATTATGAACCACACCATAATCTTCTTGAAGGCAAGCTGCTTTGTGCTTTGTGCCACCGTGAGTGTACTGTGTCCCACAGTACCTTACATAACCTGGAGTTCCTTAAGTTTGGCTGAGACCTCGTTTATATATTTTTATTTACACTGGGTCTGGCACGACAGCCCAGGTTTGCCTCAAACTTGTGGTGCCCCAGCCTCAGTCTCCCAAGTCCTGAGATTACAGGCGTGCACCCCAGCACCTGGCTTTAGCCCAGGAAATGTCTCATAGTCTGCTTCCTTTCCTGCATTTCATAGCTCATGGATTGATAAGCAAAACCAAGACTGGACTAGGAATTCACCTTTCTCCAACGCCCCAGCACCCTCGAAGATGAATTTTTGAAGCCCAGCTTGCTTTTTTACATCTAATCAAATCATTTTTGTGATGTTCCCTCATTTGAAGTTTACCTTGGGGAAGAAAACACAATCCCTTCCAAGTATAATACTCTCCATATTTTGTTTTCTTTTCTTCCTTGTCCAGTGATGCCATGTTTGTTCACTGGGGACGGTCAGATTTCCTGCTGATGGATGAGGTTTCTGAGGACAAGGACAAGTCTTAGTCATTGTGTCCCCAGCACCAAGCGGTGCCTGGGTGTGTGATAAGGAAAGAGGGAGCCTGGGGGGGGGAGGAGCCTATGCTGCACCACAGGGAGGGAGCCTGGGGGGGAGAGGAGGAGCCTATGCTGCACCACAGGGAGGGAGCCTGGGGG
>NC_022031.1:61093854-61111943 GCF_000317375.1 Microtus ochrogaster | reverse complement strand
GGAGCCTGGGGGGGAGAGGAGGAGCCTATGCTGCACCACAGGGAAGGAGCCTGGGGGGGAGAGGAGGAGCCTATGCTGCACCATGCTGCACCATAGTGTGGGCTCACTGCTCTCCCATCAAATCCCACACCGCATTTGTTCTCCTGATAGTACAGACAGGAAAATGAGGCTGGGAGAGAATCAAGAGTGTCACTCTCAGTGTCCCCTAGTGTGCCAAAGCCACGGTCTGTCTGTCTCTAGAGCTAAAGCTCTCAGCCAAAAGCCCATGGAATCGTCTGGATCTCCAGCCCGGGTCCAGCTCTGAGCCTGCTGACAGTGCTGAGCACCGCTCTGTCTCAGAGGTCTGTCAGATTCTGCCACTGAGGGAAGAGAGGGGTTTGCTAGTTGCCTTTGTTGTTGTTTGGTTTTGTTTTACAAAACAGGATTTATCTGTTTAGTTCTGGCTGTTCTGGAACTCAGAGATCTGCCTGCCTCTGCCTCCCGAGTGCTGGGATTAAAGGTGTGAACCACCACTCTGTTGGGCAAAAGCTGAGTTTTAAAACAGAGAAAAATCAATATGAAAATACATAGATGTAGTGTGTGTGTATGCGTGCAGTTTGTAAATACATAGATATAATGTGCATACGTGTGTATGTGGCATGTGTGCAGTGTGTAAATGCATAGATGTAGTGTGTGTGTGTGTATGTGGTGTGTGTGTATGTGGTGTGTGTGTGTATGTGGTGTGTGTGTAGTTTGCATTCCTGGTATGTATGCTATGTGTTCACAGCATGTATGTATAGTAGGCAATGTGTGCTTGTTTTGTGTGTGTGTGTGTGTGTGCGCGCGCGCGCGCGCGCGCGCGCGCTGTGAGGAATTCCGCCTCCCTCGTGGAGCCACCAAAGACCTGTGAAATTCAAGAAGAAACACCCACACGAGGGGCGATACAGAAGAGCAAAGGTGCGGAGGGGAAGGGAAAGGCATGGCAATCTCAGACTGGAATGGGTTTCCATCTGAACTGGGAGAGACGGATCAGAAGCCAGTTCTAAGCTTCACAGAAGGAATCGCAGCAACAAGTGGCAGAACTCGCATTTCTCAATCTCCTCACAGCACAGCAGGAACAAACGTGACTCTCCCAGCCACCTCATGAAGAAGGTATTGTTAGCAAGTCCATTTAGCAGATGGGAAAATCAGAAACATTTGTCAATCCAGAGACACTCTGACTCAGAGTAGGGCCAAAGTTCATCCCAGGCCTGCGCAACCTGACTCTTTCCTATCGGTTCCCTGTGCAATTTCTTGAGCAATTCAAAGATATAAAGTGGACAGATGTGGAACGCTTGCCCTCAACTTGGAAAAGAAATTCCAAACAAAACTTGGGACATCTTTGGAAACTACAGAAGTTTGAGGTGATTCAGGAGATCCCATGGGTGTGACACTATGGGTGTGACATTATTGGGGTGTCTACAACCTCAAAAAGACAGTGGGGTGACAGGAAGGAAGGTCTAGGAGGAGCCAGCAGAGGAACACCAGCAGGTTCTGTTCCAACAGGGGACACACACGGCCCTTGCAGAGGTGTCCTGGGAGTCAGGCCGAGCTATGTTATTGGCAGAAAGGGCAAACAGTTTAAACTCTGCCTGGTGAGATCTCAGACTGGAAATCACCAGTGTCTGCTGCCCTCAGCTAACCACAGAGAGAGAGAGACAGAGACAGACAGAGAGAACTTTAAATCCCCCCAATGTCTGAGCACCGCCTAAGACCGTGAGCCCTCAGGGACAATGCCAGGCCCATCTGTTCCATCAGGAATTGGCCAGACCCAAAGCAAAAACCCACAGGCCAATCGGCTTTGATTATAGCTCAGCTTTCTATGACCCCAATACTTCCCAGCTCAATCAGCCAAAAATACCTCTTCTTTAATGCGGACCATGATTTCAAAGGACAGGAGTCAGGGGTTCCACAAAATAAAGAAGAAACAGCTGTGGACTGAGCCACCACTAACGACAGGAGAAGCGGTGTCTCCGTCCATCTCCCAGCAATGCAGCTTGCTCTAGAAGCCACAGAAAATAATCGTTCTGAGCTCACTCGGAGAGGAAAACGGAATGCCTTCCTTTTCAATGATTTTATTTATTTTATTATAAGACATATAGGTAAAAACTTGCATATTTTGAAAAAGATAAAAAAGGTAATAAAACAGACTTTTTCTCAGTAAGAAATATGTTCATAAATATGCTTTATCAAATGTTAAAATGGCTATTTGCAAAATAATAATAAATAGAACACAGCTGCGGCATACAGGGCTGGGGCCTTGCTATGCTTTGGGAAAACAGTTGTTGACCGTATTTAAAGAGCAATCACTCTGCACTCCAGGCTGTCAATTAGCTGAGATTTATAAAAAACACTTTTATGATAGCTCCATGATTTCAAAAAACAACAAAGCAAAAAAGAAGATTTGACTAGAATTTGGTGAAAATGCTTTCCTCAAAATAAGCAATTGTTTAAGACACATAAGTAAACAGTTTTTTGAACCTCTAAGTGCTACATGGATCAGCTCCGAAGACTACAAATCTCTGTGGTCTCTAAACAAACCCCGTCAGTACGTGTCGGTCTCCACCCAGCCAACTCCAGCGCTGCTTCTCTTCACAGCGGTGAAGGGGACAGTTCTGCTCTGCCCCTCCAGGGAGACACGTGTGCAGAAAGCCCCCCCTTCCGACAAGCTCTCGCCCTTTCCCTAGGTTTCTGTAGGACTCAAGGGCATCAGATTCACAGAGAACAAAACTGGGTGAAACTTCCATGATGAGGCACGCCTGTTCTAGGCATTCTGGGTAAGTTTCGATATTCTGCTTCCCATAGAAGAGGGAATAAAAGCTCACGTGAACCCCAGACATGCCCTTAAATGAGTCTCGGGTGTCCGTGTAGCAGGCCAAGCTGTTCTAAGAATAAATACTGACTCTTGACAAAGATTCCCTGGCCGTGCGCGTGGCTGCCCATGAGGCTAACCTGTCGATTCCCATCTGCAATCGGGGAAGCCATCTCTAACAATGCTTATGTAGTCAATCTAATATAGATCACTGGTCCCAAAGGCCTTCAATGATGTCCCGTGGGGGACATCTGGGTGACACGGGGTACCTAGAGCACAGAGAGGTCATGGCAGGATTTCGACTTGAGCTTGAAGGCCATGTTCTTGTTGTTCTTGGCCACAATCTTGCCCCAGAAGCGCCTGGCTTTCCTGGGGAGGCTCTCCCGCCTCTTCTGGTAGGCCAGCCTCCTCTCGTTCTTCTCCTTGCTGTCCCGGCGCAGGCGGACCTGCCGCACGATGCCCTCAAACAGCTCCTTCACGTTGTGCTGCACGGCCGCAGAGGTCTCGATGAACTTGCAGTCAAACACCACCGCGCAGGCTCTCCCTTCTGGAAAAGGAGGAAGGGAGTCAGAGGGGCCGCAGAGTACGATCCTGCACCACGTGGCCGCGCTGGAGGACACGTCTCCAAAACTGCACTAGGGTAACATCGAGCAGCAGACTACTTTATAGGAGGAGGGAGGCAGCAGGGCACACAGCCTCTCTCATCAGCTAGGTGGAGAAACTGGCTGAGGTGTTTTAAAAACATGAGGGAACTCAGGCAGCTGACAGAGACAGCAAACCCGGCCTTGCTCCACGCCCAAGCTGAAACACTTTCTCCTGACTTCGTTTCCTTCCCCAAAACCTGTAATTCGAATTCTGCTACTTAGCTTTCCTCTCTTTAAAAAGATAAAAAAGTATGATGAGATGAGATCTTTTGAGGAAAAATGATGGTTTTGTAAATATATAATATGGTTACATCAAACTATTCAAGCTTCTCTGAAACTCCACTGGGTTTAGTAACTATGTGTCCAAGTTTTAGTCTGAAAAGGAATAAACGCTGAATCTGCTGTGTCCTAGCAAGATAGTCCAACTGCTTGGAGAGATTGTCTTGACTGAGCGGGGACTAAAAACGCCACGCTTTATTTTTACGGTCCTACTAAATCTACACGAAACCAAGACAAACAATCTTGAGGGCCCTAAAAAGAATACGGAGGCACACTCGTCAAACAGGAATTATCCTTGAACAAAGGATGAAGACGCATGTGTGGTTCCATCAGTCTGATGCCCTCCCAGAAGCTTAGAAGGAGAGGCTGGGGACCAGAATATTAGATGGATATAAACAACCCGAGGATAACGCTCTTTTGTTTGCCTCCCAAGCCAGAGCTCCTCACCCTTGCGTTACTAAAGCCACGTTCCCTCCCTTGAACTTGAAATCTGATTGGAGAACAGAAGGACACAGGGCAAAGGTTAAGACTGCCAGGAAATTCCTGAGGATGCTCTCTTCCCGAAGGGCAGTGGGGAGAACCTGGAACCCCGCAGGAAGGCCAGGATAAGGAGAACCAGAGACAGAGAATAATACAAAGGATGGGAACCATGGGCTCTTAGACGTGAAACTCCACGGAGCACCCCACTGCGCCCCTGGTTGCAGCCTCGCAGGGGGAGGGGAAGGGAACCCGCCTGCAGGCCAGTGTGTGTGGTACAAGGGCGGTGCCCAGGGCCTCACCTGACACAGACACTTCTCGGCACCGCACTAAGTCACTTTTGTTGCCAACCAAAATGATAGGGATGTCCTCTGTCTGCCGGGCCCTGCGGAGCTGGATCCTTAGCTCCGAGGCCTTCTCAAAGCTTGCTCGGTCTGTGATAGAGTAGACAATCAGGTAGACGTCCCCAACCTGCATGCAGTGGTCCTGGAGCCATTCACTCTCCCCCTAGAGAAGCAAGAAGACCTGCCGTGAGCTCGGGCCAGCCTGAAAATCGAGATGTCATTGTTGCAAAGAAACTGTATGTCTTCCCCAAGTAAGAGAGAGGAAGAAAACTACTTCTCACCCCTCAGAATGCACTGGTCTTCCAAGATGTCTAGGGACAAAAAGAGAGTCTGTATCGTTTCTGTGCCAAAAAAACTTCCTTTCGGATTACTACAGCTTGAGCGGGTCTGATGCCTACAAACATCTTTGACAAACAGTGTTTCCAATTTTCATCTAACCTGCCAAAAATAGGCCTTTCCCAACTTCCTATGAGCTTCCTTTTGTCTCCCTCAGAGGGAAGAATTCAGAATTCTTTGGTGAGAACAGGAGGGTTCTCAACCAACAAATGACCTTGCGTATGTGCTGGGAGGTCAAAAGCCTGCCCCAAAGCCATGTTGGCATGCAGCGTCGGGAAGGCCAGCTTCACACAAGGTGGTTTTGTGTCATTGGAAATGAGTGGACATGCTCGCCTGAACTTTTCCTAAAACAAATACACTTCTTGTGGTTTTTAATAGAACTCAGGGCAAGCCGCTGCAATTTGTTTGTTCTTTAGGGCTCCGTCTGTGGACGATCTGTTCCTCCACACGCTCTTGCTCTCCAGAAGTAAATGCTAATCAAGCAATGAGCCCACCTCCTCTGGAGCATCCACTGTGCCGGACAAGGTCACCCTGGCACCAAGCAGCCTGCCAAAAAGCAAGCCCTAAAAGAACACACCCACAGCGGCGGGTCATACATACCTTATTTTCCCACATGTCCAGGAGAATAATTGTTGCGCTCTCTCCATCAACAACCAGGGTGCGCTCATAAGTGTCCTCTAGAAGAGAAAGGACATTGCTATCAGAGGTGCATAAAAGGCTCCTGTCAGATTCACACTAGAAAACACGCTCCTTGGGCGCTGAGGAGACAGCTCTCTGCACCGTGCTCACTGCGCAAGCACGGGAACTGAGTTGGTTCCTCAGAATCCATATGAAAGCCAAGCATAGTGACAAGCACTTGTAACCCTTGCTTTGGGGGCGGGCGCAGTAACAGGCGTATCCCTAGGGTTCACTGGCCAGCCAGCCTAGCCAGCTCAAGTCTCTCCAAACCCAGAGGTTCTCTCTCACAAAACAACATGGATGGTTCTGGAAGAACAGCCCCTGAGAATGACTTCTTGCATCCGTGTGGACATGCACACATATACACACATACATGCTCTCACAAGAACATGTATATCTTATGCACACGCATACACACTGAGACAGACAGACAGAGACAGAGAATGTACTTAGTACATATACAACAAATTATGTAAATATACAAACATTTGCGAAAAAAATTACCAAATGACTACTGTAGGGGCTAGGAAGATGGCTCAGTCTCTGACTTCGCTGTGTATCTGCACACACACACAAACACACACACACACACACACACACACACACACTACTGCTCTCCTTCAGCATGCGGCACACAGTCCTCCAGTCCTACTAAGACATCTTCCACAGTTTTGTATGTGGATAGCTAAATCGCTTGAATTAAAGGGAACTTATTCCCATCATTCTTGAGCCTCTTTGGAGGAAAACCATTTATAGGGATAAATAAACTCCCGAAGAACTTTTGACCCCAATTCAAGGGATGAAGCCCCGAGGAAGCACTAACGGTAAGCTCCGTCACGGGACATTTTAACTGTAAGCTCTGTTTCCATGGGCCTCATGGAAAATCCACTGTGAGCTCCAGTGGGTGGTCCCTGACCATTTACTCAGTGGAAAGTTCGGGGGCTCTAAGCTCAGCTGTGTTTCTCCTCTCTGCAGACACACAAGAGCAAATATTCTGAGATGTCTCTAGTTGGCCCGTCATTTATCTTCTTCCACCCGCTGCCCCTTTGTTTTGTTGCATGAGGCTGGGGTGAGATGGGTTCTCACCGGTAGCCTGGTCAGCCTGGAACTCACAGGCTGGCCTGGAAGCTGCCCCGTAGGTGCTGGGATTACAGGAATGTGACATCACACCTGGCTTCTCAGTCTTTGAAAACAAATACACAACACAGCTTGTATTTTCCTGTCAAAGGCAACTTCTCTTGGTCATGGACACTTTCCCTCTGAACTTGGGCCAAGATTAGCAGTAGGTGAAGGGTAAGAGCAGTCGAGGGCCAGAGGAGTTCCATCTGGAAAAATCCTGTCAGGGGTTGGAAGGGCAAGCTGGCCTGGAATTTTTCTGAAAGGTTTTCCCATCAACCTGGCACAACTACCAGGTGCCTACTCTGGGTTTCCTGCTTTTAATGGCAACTTTTAAAAACTGTAACTTTCATGACAATGTATCTCTTTTGGGTCCTTGTGCCTGGCTCTTCCCCTTTAAGTCCGAGTGAGGCTTGTCCCTGTTAACCGGGTGTTTTCTGAATATGCCTTTAAAATCGCACCGGAACTCTGCACTTCTTTCCATGATCTATGCATCTTTGCAGCCTAGCATCTCACCTAGCATGTAACACATGCCAGTTACTTCCTGCGCTGTGCTAGCCCCCTGCCCAGTTGTCTCTCTAGGACAGAGATTTATACCTGCTTTGCCTTCTGTGGCTCCCCTCGCCCCGGGCCCACAATGTGCTTGACCCTCTGTATACGCTCGGTATAAACCTGAGCACTGAATGGATAAGCAGCAAACGCCATGGCATTGCGGCTCGGGGCACACACAAACCTGAATTCAAATCTGAGAGCTGCCCTTCCTTTCCCACGTGGCTCTAAAAGATGTAAGTTGCCCAAGGCTCAGTTTTCTGACAGACTACAGAAACAGAGAGATGGAGATGCAGAGTCGACGGTAAACAGTGTTTATTCTGTGTGCACCACAGGCCCGCACTGTGCCACACACTTACTGCTCTCTCCCTTGGTCCCCAGACCACCCTAGGAAGTGTCTCCCCAATTGTACATGTGAGGAAGCTTCCTAGGGTGAAGAGGCTGAGCCAAGGGCACATAGCTAAAGCCTGAATCACCTCGGGGTGGAAGATTCTAAACCTGTGCCTTACATTTCAAACCCAGAGCTCTTTGCCAGACTGCTTGTGTACGCGTGAGCACCGTCTCTTAGCCTAGCTGTCTTTAAGGCCAGCCCAGAGATGGCCTCTTCCACCAAGCCTTTTCTGACCCCCCTGAATTCCACTTTATCCTTGTAACTCAGAATGCTGTCCCATCCCAGCTTGCTTTCTGGTTGGTGTGTGTCTGACCTCCACAGCACATTGTGAGGCACTGCCAAGAAAAAGCTCCAGGGCTCTGCACCCCCACCGCGCCTCATCAAGTGCTGTGGTTCGTGCTAAGGAACTGTCTCGAAGTGAATGAGCCAATGGATGGAGGGACGGGGGATGCACAGGTGAAAATAACCATGCACAGAGCACCATGGACCATTGCAGTAGTCTGGAATAACAGCCATCTTTATTAGGAGAAGTGTGGGGAGACCAGCATGCGCACCCCGGTTAATGCTGGAGAGAGGGAAACAATGCACGGGCGTACCCCGGAAACCCTTCCTCTGGGCAAACACAAAGCTAATGAGTCCATGAGAATGAGCGTCCACTTCTAAATCAAAGGAATAGACTTAAGAGGACTGGGCGTGTCCCTCACTGAGAAGCTTCTCTTTATCAGAGGCTCAGGTGAGCAGGCAGTTAAGGAAGAGCCTCAGCCCCTCGCTCTCCAAGGAAACTCCTATCTTTCCCAGTTCTAGCTGCAGATCAATCAGGCAATCCCTCTACGCTTAGTGGCTATTACCCTCTGCACTGACACCGCCCCTTCGAATAGGCAAACACTTCTAGAAGCCTGTTATCCACTAACTTTTCAACTCCTCCCTCTTTAAACAAATAAAACACCACCACCTAGCCAATCCCTTCCTTACACCAGCCCTACCCAGCCCTCAGAGCAATTTACTGTTGCTTTCCTGGTGCTTCTAATGCACCATGCCGTAAGTCACGGCCACTGGCACTGAACTCTAACAGTCGGCCATCACTGGGTACCCACGTGCTGTGTGCTTAACAGCACCGGGAAGTTAAGTCTTAGGCCTGCAGAGGACAGTGAAGGAAGTCACTTGATTCTGTCAGCCTCCACCCCAACACCTTGAAAGTGGGGACAGTAGCATTGTATTGGTTCTATCTGTGTACGCATTGCCAAAAGCACACACGAAAGGCCTAGCACAGCGCCAACACATAGCATGGTGGAGTGAGTGAAAGAGCGCCAGCGTGAATTATAAAAGCCCAGCCTCCACGCGCAGCTTCCCCAAAGGGGTGATTCTCCATCTGCCACTCAGTCTCTCATTCCCTCCCAGACCCCATTCACGCACAGGCAGACACCATGATAGACCTAGGTAGACAACAGCCAACGGGAGGCACTCCGCAGAGCGCCCCCTCCACCACCAACGCCCACTCTGGCATCAGCGCCCCCTCTTCTGCTGTCTTCTAGCACCCACCAGTCTATACTAAGAGCAAAGCAGCTGCACACCTGCCCTGTGTCTCCCCTGACTCTAGCTTAGTCCCCCAGATTCCAGAGTGAGGAGAGAAATGAATACTATGTCAGCGAGTCATCCTTCCTGGCGGGTCCCTGAGCTGCCTCTTGAAGCAGTGAACTTCCTGACTGAATGACGTGGGCCATGGTAGTGAGGGCCAGGGTTTACACAAGTTGGGTAGAGAGAAACGAGTCACAGTAAAAGCCATCTTTCCCATCCTTACTCCCCTCACCCCGAAGTCTGCCGTGAGGGGTTACAGTTAATTGAAAGTGGAGACAGACCATGTGAAGCGTGCAAACACTGAGCACGCCTTCCTCCATCTCTACACTGTAAACGGGGTATGCCCCTGCTCTGGGCTTGTGTGCCGATGTTGGGGCTCTAGCTGAAGGAAGCTGCATAGAAATAACTGATCATTAGAGTTGTAATGTCTACCCCAGAATGTAAAGCTATCACCTGTGCTGCTATAATATATGTTTTAATGAACTAGGTCTAGAATTAGGTAAGGACAGAATAAATAAATATTTGAAATAAGATCATATGGAGAAACCCATGTGGAAACCCTGCCAGACTCTACACAGGGCATTTATCATCATTTTTATAGTTTGATTTTTTTGGGGGGGGGGGGTTCGAGACAGGGTTTCTCTGTAGCTTTGGTGCCGGTCCCGGAACTAGCTCTTGTAGACCAGGCTGGCCTCGAACTCCCAGAGATCCGCCTGCCTCTGCCTCCCGAGTGCTGGGATTAAAGGCATGTGCCACCACCACCAGGCTATAGTTTGATTTTTTTTAATTATGATGTTACTTCAAGTATAGCATTGGACCTAGCTACCCTTGTAAATTCCTCTGGTATTAGTGGATGCAGCCAAATGATGCGCTCTAACAGGGTTTTGTGCTTCCCCAAAATCAGTTTGGTTTTATGCATAATCATAAAAAAAAGTGTCTGGGCTGATCAACTCTTCAAAAATTATCCAGGCCAGAGTCAGCCTCCCTGGACCCCTCAGACTTGACCTTAGAAAGCCCCCTGCTGGCTCAGGGCAATAGATTCTGGTGCTGTGTACACATGTTCTTCTCCTTTCTTTCTTCTTTTTTTTTTTTTTTTTTTTTTTTTTTTTTTTTGTCCTGAGGGCCTTTGTAAGGACTGGGGTTTGACCTCGGCCACCCATCTCGGTATCAAAAAGATTTCCTCCTAATTCTGAAGATAATTTTGTTTTGATTTATTATTTTTTTGAGGCAGCGACACATAGCCCAGGCTAGCCTCAGACCCACGACATCGCTGAGGATGGCCCCCGCCTTCCCAGAGCTGGGATCACAAGCGCATATCATCATGCCTGGCTTCCAATTCCGCAGAGAAAATGACCTGAGCACTCTGTCCACCAGGGCTGGACCACCTACCTCCCAGGACCTCACAATCGCTGTCCACGCTGTCCTGCACGCCTGCAAAGATGTTGGCCAACGTAGACTTGCCCACCCCGTGCTCCCCTATAAGCACCACTCGGTAGTAGGTGCTCCCCGACTCAGAGGAGATGACGGAGTCCGTGGAGTCGGAGGACCAGCTTTGCCGGCAGTGGTCTTCAGGAGCAGTGCAGTGGCCGTTGCGGAGGTTGCAAGGGTGGGGATCCTTCTGGACCATCAGATGTCTGCCGTCAGCAGGGATGCTCCAGCGCTGCTGTGGCTGCATGCCCACAGTGCCCTGGCGCATGGTGACATTATTCAGAGTCATCGTGGGGTCCTGGGAAGCCAAGCAGACAAGATGCCAATATTAGCAAGGATGAACTAGGCCCAAGGAGGTGCAAACACGGTCCTCGTCGGTGGTATTTCATTTGATGGGTAAGAATTAAGCATTCTTACTATAAGGAACACCAATGAAACAGTTACCAAAGCCCTACCTAGCATGCAAAATTTTCAGCTAGAGAGTGATAAGAGAGAGAGAGAGAGAGAGAGAGAGAGAGAGAGAGACTGGTTTCTCAAGCAGGCTGTCATTTGTGGTTCCAATAGCATCACCAACTGCCCATAATCTTCCTTCATCCTTAAATTAACTTTGAAAATCCCACTGGGAACTGGCGCAGAAGCAGCTGGAAGAACCCACTGCCTCCAGAAATGGCTTTACCATCGGCAACAAGTCTGCGCAGTGGGGACCAGCTGGCCAGGGTTAGCTGCTCTTGCCTAAACATGGCTCTTAATCGCACCAGCGTCTTGCAGGCTTTTGTGCCTCAGTGGGGAACACGTGGCAATGACATCACTCCCCTGGCTGAGCTGGACAGGCACTTTGGGGGAACTTCCATGTTTAGTAAAGTTGCCCTGATGTTCTCCAGCTGCCTGAAGAGAACATTATTTGGGGAGTGGGGCGCTTCTGTTTGAGGTTTAAGCCTTACCTCTGCCCCCTTTGTTCATGGATACTGTTTAGCATACTAGCCCTGAGCTTCGCCCTTCTGAGACCGGTAGGACCTGCTCACAGTTGGACACATCAAACTTATGCAGAAAGTGCTTCACTCTTAAAGAACCTCGCCCACTCCAAGATCTATTTAATTAGTTTCACCTTCTTGAAGTAAAGAAGGTCAAAGACTCAGCGAAAAGACACTCAACAACTTCCTACAACTTTCTCCTTGCAAGATTTCCTCACCTGTCAGGGCAGTCTGTTCCATCAAGACTACCTGAGAGAACGCAGAAGCATCCACGGTTAACTCAGCAAGTGCCCCGCGTGAGCGCGAAGCTCACACAGAGCTTGCACACCCTGCTCCACACCGCAACTCCTAAGCCACTAGCCAGAACTAGCGGGTTTGTTTTTAACGGTCTCTGGGCTGGCGAACTGGGCGCCTGGCCACCTACGCGGTAAGGTGACACTTCTCTGGGAACTGAATTAAGGAACCCCCATGAGAAGCGCATCCTTTGCACCTGAACTTCTTTCTCCCATGGCAGAACCCCCAGGACAGACCTCACAGCCGAGGGGCTCCCTTCCCAACTTAAAAAGTTCAGAGACCAGGCACGCCCCTCCCCACCGCGACTCCTACAGGGACTGCCCCTCGGCGATGCCCTCTTACTTGGTTGCACCAGGCCGCTGGGTGGACGTCTGTCTGTCTGCTGCAATGCCTGATGCCTGCGATGCTGGCTCCGCAACCCGCGGCTGTGTGGTATCCGCTGGCAGTGCTGCCTCCTAAAGCCACCGCTGCTGGCCGCCGTTTATAGTGCTCGGCGTCCCCGCGACGGGGCTTTTCCGTGACGTCAGCGCTCCCCCCGGGAGGGGGCGGCTCTGCAGCAAACTCTGGAGTTGCAGCCACTTGGCTAAATCAGTTACTAGCAGTCATGTGATTCCCCTCGCCCCTTGAGGGGAGAGAAGAGAGAAGAGAAGAGAGGAGAGAGAGAGAGAGAGAGAGAGAGAGAGAGAGAGAGAGAGAGAGAGAGAATAGACAGTTTAATCATCATCCTTGGCCTCCTTGATTTTGTTTTATTTTCTTTCTACCAGGTGCACACTGGAAAAATACACTTAGTGCTACTTAATCGCCCTTCCCAGCAGGGCACTTGTGATCTGTCTGAACAAAGGATGGGGAAAGAGACTGCCCTGAGTTGCCAGTCTACTTAGCCAAGAAAGCAGACCTGTCTGAGCGAGCAAGGCTTCGGCTTCCAGGACGGAGGGGAGGGGGGCCCTACAGTCCCCCTAGGTGGGCAGCAGAGCAATGGGGCTCTTCCTGCTTCGCAGCACCATCTCTCTGGATTGGAGAGAGGGGGATCACTTCGTTTCCCTCTTCTGGCCGAGGCCCAAAGACAGGGGGGCAGATGAAAGATTTGGGGAGACCTTGGAAAGGGCAGGTTGGCTCTGAGCAGCTGATGATAAACACTGCCTCCTCCTGTTCTGACCATGATGCTGAAGCTCCTCAATCAGAAATTTAATCACATCCCAATTGGCGCATCTGAGAACCAAGCTGTTTGGCATGGAAGGAACGGTGGCCTGGAGCCTGGGCTTCCTGGGCATGGGGAGATGCCCAGGCCGGATCCCTCGAGAGTCCTGGCCGTGAAGGATACACGATCACAACTGCTACAGACATTTGCTAGGATTTCCAAAAACCTATGGTGCTGGTGGGCCGGGGACCTTGCTCCTTACTGCAGTTGTAGATGGAGGAACTAGTGATGCTGCCAGGGAACCTGCCCAAGGTCAGTGTTGGTGGCAGGGGCAGCATTCAGAACCAAGTCTGAATAACTTTGCAACTGCACCATTAAGTGACCTCTTCCCCGGGACATGGGTATTTCCCTCATGCTGTGTTTAGAGTCTTGCTAGCCTGTCCAACACATCCATCTGCTTCTCTGGCCAGCCTCTGCTCTGAGCTGGCTGGTGGGAAGCAGCCAGAAGCACCGATGTCTATTGCGGCTGCTGGACCGCTCTGGGGTACAATGGATTCCCAGTTTTCCTGCAAGCCATCTATCTGATTTGGGAACTATCCAAGTAACTGGCTTCTGAGGCCTGTCAGGGACCAGCTTGGCAGAGACAGAGACTCCACCAAGTAATTTAGAGAGCTTTAGTCTCGGGGTGGAGCCCCAATCTTATTTATGCACAAGGAAGCCGAGCCAGAGGCATGAAGGCTACTCAGAGAGGAGATGGCCAAGCTGGAAGTGCATTCTGGGTTCCATAATGCTCTGGGTACCTCTCTTCATCCACCAAGTTATTCCACAGGATTAGCCAGGAGGAACAGATGTGGATGTAGAGAGGAAAAGAGAGAACTGGGGGAGAGAAAGGAGGGAGAAGGGAGAAACGAAATGGAGAGAGAGAGAGAGAGAGACAGAGAGACAGAGAGACAGAGAGACAGAGAGAGAGACAGAGAGATACTACAAATTCCCAAGGGCATATCCAAGCAGCTATATTAAAAATTCTCCTGTTTCCACCAGGTCTCTTACCCTGCCAACTATACAGACACACTGTGGAGTGAACTGCCGTGTGGAGTTTGTAAGCATATCCCAACCCCTCTTAATTCTACTTCTGCATGTCCAGAAGGACCTCATACTGGGGGCTGCAGTGACAGCTCAGTTAAAGGCACTTGGATCTCTTCCAGAGGATTCGATTCCTAGCATTCATATCAAGGGGCTTACAGCTGCCTGTAACTCTAGCTCCAGGGGCTCTGCAGGCACCTGCTCATGCACACATACACACACGCACACATGCGCACGCACACGCGCGCACGCGCACACACACACACATGCAAATTCATCAGGGAGATGGTTACACAGGCATGAAGACTGAGTTCAGATCCTTAACATCCGTATAAAAGCCAGGCATGGGGGCACGTGCCTGTAACCTCAATGCTGGAGAGCAGGGCAGAGACAGGCAGATACCGGGGCCAGCCAGGTCAGCTGATCAGTGAACTACAGGTCAGGTAAAGAGCCCATTTTATAAAAATAACGGAGAGAGCAGTAGAGGATGTGTTTGAAGAAAAGGATCTACCTTTTCAATTTTTCTGTCCCACAAGAAGACACATGAGGACAAATGAGAAAATAATAATGTAAGACAGGTTCCGGCTAAATGATCGTTAAATGAAAATACAGGGAGAGAGAGAAATCATGATTGCACCTCACCAGAAGCACGTTTGAGAGCCAAATCCTGCCTCCCAGAGTCCCGACGGGCTTGCCCAGGCTTCTGGCTCCAGGGGCCATCCGAGGGCATGGAACTGCACAGAAAAGGTGCAATCGGGCGTCTGAGCGAGTGGCAAGTTCTGAAGAGGGGAAACTGGCAGCATCTTTTTGCTTCTCCTTCTGCAAACACTGTCTCCATATTCTTTCTGCCAGCATTGGGAGGCTTCCTTAGGTCACAGCAAAACGAGCAGCTGAAGTCTCATAACGGGGCAGAACCTACACAAGAGCAATAAAAATCACCTTTCCTAAGCAATGCCCGGGCTTCATCTCTGTCCATCCTAGCCACGCCTCCTGCGGTTATGCGCATCTTACAGAGGCGAGGCTGCGGAATGGTCTAACATGGGCTCTGGAGAGCAGAGCTGCTCTCTCGGGACCCACCCATCGCCACTGCTTTATTCTGCACAAGCCTTGTCGCTCCCACAGTAGCCCAGCTCGTCCTGGTGGAGGCTTGACCAACTCTCCTCCTAACTCCTCCAAAAGGCATAGGTGTGCGGACGATTGTCCAAAGCTGTGATCTTCCTGGAACCGCCATTTCCAAGGGAGCGAGGCTTCGGTCCTCAAAGGCATGAGCCATAGTTCTTCTCTTAGCTCAAAGCCCTGAGTAAGAAGATTAACTTGGGGTCTGTCCATGTCACTGTGCCTGTGTCAGAACGGAGACTTGGGCAGCCGCTTCCAGTGTTTCAAATGGGATAAAAGAGGAGGCTAGAAATAGAGGAAGAGCGAAGCCTTTGCTTCAGGATGTAAATGAAGGTAGTGGAGGTGTGTCTCTCATAATCACTGCCTTAGTTAGGGTTTCTACTGCTGTGAAGAGACACCATGACCCTGGTGTCACTAAATTGGGGTGACTTACATTTTCAGAGGTTCAGTCCCTTGTCGGCGCGGCACAACACAGTGGTGTGCAGGCAGACATGGTGCTGGAGGCAGAGCTGAGAGTCCTGCATCTTGACTTGCGAGCAACAGGAAGTGGTCTAAGACACCGGATGGTATCTTGAGCCTATATGAGACCTCAAAGCCCACCTCCACAGTGACATACTTTTTCCAGCAAGGCCACACCCACTCCAACAAAGCCACACCTCCCAATAGTGCCCCTCCCTTTGAAGGCCATTTTCTTTCAAACCACCACAATGACCCTGAATACCACGCCTTGAAAATGAGGAAGGAGAGGTTATGGGTTGGCCCGGGGCTCATACATGCCGGAGACTATGATACTATTCTGCAACTCGTTCTATTCCGAAAGCAATGGAAGCGCTGGCTTACCTGTAACAAATCCCCTCATGCGCAGGCACAACCAAGACAGTGCTCCGGCTGGCATGCAGGGCATGCATCGTGAGCACCCTGCAAATGGTCTCCACTTCCCACCAACAACCAAGAAGATAACAAATGTGTTTGCTTTCTTCTCGATGCCTTTTAAATCCTGTATTGGTCAGCCGTCTGTCGCTATAATAAAATAACTAAGGTCATTAGCTTACAAAGTCAGTTTGGGGCTTGTGGTTCTGGACGGTTCATAGTCCATGATAGGGGTGGTTTCATATTCCGTGGGCCTCCAGCAAGGCTTCCTATCCTGATGGGAGCAGGAGTCAGAGATAAAGCGCTAACATCAGAGCCAGAACTAAGAGACCAGTGTCTCTCCATCCCTTCCGTGGCCTGCTCTAAGTATCAAAGGACCTCCAATCACGCCCCACCTCCTGAAGACCTGGCCCACCTACCACTGGCAGAAACGCAGACTCTCTTGGGAGCCTGTCCATCTCACAGTCAGTCTCTAGGCCTTTACTGCTGGCCTTTGGGGGACTTAGAACATCCAAACTACGGCAAGGTTTACAATTTAGCCAAGCCCACAGTCCTTACTAATCCTTAATAAGGTTGACTCAATGGGCTTTTCCCTTTTACATTAGCTACTGACCCCTAAAGACATGCATGATCCCTGCATGGCTGAAAGGAAAGTTGGGGGGGGGGGGTTCACATCCTCCCTCCTCCCAGTGAAGCCGAGCCTCAGCGCTGGTCTCTGCTGCTCTGCAAACAGACAGAAGGACTGAACTGTGGAAAAGCTTGTTAGCTACAGATGGGCATCAGCATGGTGCTGACCGTGACCACTGGTGCCTACAGCCACCTGCCCTCAGCTCTGCTGCCTCTTCAGGCTCAAGTTAAATTAATCCAGCAGAATTCAGGACACAGGCAATGGCAGAAGGAAGGGCGGCAAATGTCCTCCTGCGGGATGTTACTGGGAAAAAATTAGCAAGGAGAGTGGTGTGGCGAAGCTTTGTAAACAAACGAGATGGGGGCCAAATACCCAGCACACATAATAGGTATCCGTCAGCCACAAAAATACTCAAGGGAGGAGCTGGGTGGGAGGCAGTGTGCTAATGTGAGCGCGAAAGGAGCCGCCCGCCCACCGTGGGAAGCCTAAGGAGGGAAAGAATTACTATATGGAAAATCATTGCTTTCCAGAAGTAGGGGGCTGCCAATTGCGCAATCAGAGCCCTGATTAAGAGAAAAATAAAGGCTGAAGAAAGACGACTAAGAATAACCTCCCGGCACCCAGAGGCCTGCAGGATCCAGATGGACAGCCCCTCCAGCTGCATCCCCTTGAGACCCCCCCTTCTCATCAGACTCCCGCTGAGCACACTCCATTCCCATTGAAGAAACTCTTAGCTAGCGTCAGCTACCATTCCATGAGAACAGCCGGCTGCAGGCCTTCATGTAACCAGGTCCTGCCGGTATTCATCCTGCAGAGCAAAAGCAGGATACAACTGGCTGCAGAGCTGGGGAGGGGCTGAGAAAAAGTAGGTATTTCCTAACATTTGTTCTTTCAAAAGACATGCAGAAGGGGGTGGAAACACTGGACACGAAGGATAGAGTGGGGACTGAAGGCATGCCCGTTGGTAGGGATCATTAGCGCCAATGGTTACAAACTGATGGCCCATATCCTTCATGACCCAGCAATTCCACTTCTAAACGCACATCTTATTACACAAGGAAATAAAAAGAAGTGTGGTCACGAAAAGCACTGTTGGAAAGAGCAATGACCAGAAGCTGCCTCATACCGTCAGTGAAGAGATGCCTCGTGGTGTGTGTTGTATATATGGTGTGTGTATATATGGTGTCTGTGTATATATGGTGTGTGTATATATGGTGTGTGTATATATGGTGTGTGTGTATATATGGTGTGTGTATATATGGTGTGTGTATATATGGTGTGTGTGTATATATGGTGTGTGTGTATATGGTGTGTGTATATGGTGTGTATATATGATGTGTGT
>NC_022031.1:61067454-61093589 GCF_000317375.1 Microtus ochrogaster | reverse complement strand
TGTGTGTGTATATATGGTGTGTGCATATATGGTGTGTGTATATATGATGTGTGTGTATATATGGTGTGTGTATATACATTTATACAGAAGTAAAAGTGGGCGTCGTGCATCTACTTATTAAGAAAAATGAATATCAAGCTCATATTGATAATGTGGGAAGGCAACTGACAGGATATTGATGGAATAATCATTCATATAAACATTTTAGTGTCACACTAATTGTTATGGTTAAATACATATAGTGAAGGTAGAACAAGAGAGAGAGAAAGCCAAACAGCAGCTTCAGACAGAAGCATTCTTGAGGACAAGAAGGACGGTCGGATGGACAGCAGATGCTCTCAAGAGGCCAGCAAAGAGTTACCCAGTAAGAACAAGATGCCTAGCAAGCCAATCAGGGAGCTCATTCCTGAGAGAGGCTAATTTTCCCTCCCCCAGAAAACTTCAATAAGATACATTCACCCTTCTCCTGCAAGGAATAACATCCAAAGTTTATTTTAAAATGAAAATTAATCGAATCTTTAACAGATGAAAAGTTATAAAGTTTAGTTGATTGCTTTTCTTTTGAAGTCTACTTAAGGGCAACAAGTGTAGGCCAACGCTCTGTGTTCCGCTCTGCCCTGCACACAGGGGCATTATTTGACTCCAAAGGGTGCATTAACGGAAGACAGTGAAGCTAAGCAAATAGGGACAGCATGGCGGGCACTTGTCAGGCCCTGGAGTCCTCGTCACAACTTTGCAAAGCAGTTACAACATGAATAACATATAGACTGAGATCATGGGGTAAGTACTATAGCTATACATTGACTTCTATTATCTTCCATACCCATTCTAGATCCCAGCTCCTAGGAGGAAACCTGGCACACCGTGGGTTTTCAATAAGAATCTTTTGGAAAAACTGAATAAATGCCCTGCCCGAGCAATTATTTAAAACTACTTAATTCCAGCTTCTCACAGTGACCTCAGAAGGCGAGTCTCCATGGAAAGGCCTGCATACCAAGGGCTTCCATCCGTGCACTGGAGCTTGGTCTCAGTAACCACGTGTGGGGCCCTCACTTTGCACACATGTGAGAAACCATGCTGGGGACAGAACTCAGGGAATAAGGCCCGACACAAGGAGCCCCAAACCCAGAGGACAGAGACGCATGTGTCCAAAGCATTGCACGCAGCACAGAGGGAGGGATGCGCCTGCACAGTCTCCCCTCCTGCACGAGAGCCTTCCCGCCCTCCAGCATGCCAGCCTCAGGTCTGCGCTCTGCTGCAATCTCCACACCCTTTAAGAGGACCAGGACTGAGACCTGCGCCCGGCCATCTCCCCACACACCCCTGCCTTCTCACCCGACCATCTCCCCACACACCCCTGCCTTCTCACCCGGCCATCTCCCCACACACCCCTGCCTTCTCACCTCCTGCTCGTGGGAACACGTGGTTTATTTTCCTCTTGTAGACTCTCAAGCAGCACAAGGTTGTGGCGGGAAAGGCCTGTAGTCACTCCAGGTAGCATTCTCTGTGGGTAACCTTCAGCAGCTCCTACCCCACCCCCCCCCCCTCTTCCCCAAGAAGTTTGCTCAGTAGTAGAGGGGGAGCTGCTGGCATCAGAAGGATCACTATAGGCTGATCCAGTCAGAGAAAGCTCGTCTTTGCCGAAAGCTCCGTCCAGTGGGGCGTGTCATCTTGTTTCAGCCAACTGCACGCATGCGTAGTGGTATCCCTCTGAGAGCTAACCCAGGGCACAGGCTCTGCCATCCTTGTTCTCCATCTCTGTGTTCAGAACATTCAGGTTTGCTCCTTCCTCAAAACGCAACTTCCACGGAGGTGGGATCATGCCTGATTTCCTCAGCGTCACACAGTGGCATCTAACACGGTGCCTGGATCACACTCAGCCTTTACCAGTCATTCTGAACAACCCACTAAGGAATGAGATTACTCCCAGCTCGAATGACTGAAAGGGGCTGTGGTGGTATTTAAGACGAGTCTTAAATAGAAAATATAGGATTCTCGTAACGAGACGAGAACCCTGGCTAACATTTCCTGAGACCTGCTTGGCGTGTTCAGGGCCCCGTGAAACTGCATCATCTTTCAATCTTCACAACTTCCCTACAAACGAGGTGCATCCGCCGTTACTATTTTACCCGAGAACAAACTAAAACACAGAAAAAGTGTGGTTAATTTGCCCCAGGCCACACAGCTAGAAAATGGTCGTTTGAACTTCAGCTTCCGGTTCCAGAGAGCTGTACCCGCGCAGACTTAATCAACAGGACACAGGAGTCAACCATTTAACTGAGCAAACAGATGTGAGATGCCTTCTGCCTGACAGTAGCGCATGCCCCTGCCAATTTCTCCTCAGCCTCTAGAAACAGAGGGACATAGGGAAGTCAGTCTCTGTGTGGATGGCTGAGAAGACAAACTGAACAATTAGTATTAACAGCTGTCCTCTACGGAGCAAGGCAGTTTACTAAGAGATCTGCATATGTCATCTCATACTGTGGGCATCGTTAGTAATATCCACGCTATAAATCAGGAAACTGAGTCACAGAAATATCAGGTCCTTTCCCGGTGATTACGCAGTGACAGAGCTGACATGTGCCCATGCCATTTGTCTTCGGAGTGGGCGTAACTCTACCCGACACCATCACCGAAAGCGAAATGGCAGGAGCCTTCCCGGAGGTCTGGGCTCCGAGGAGTGGAAGCAGCAAGAGGCGCGGTGAGCCGTGCTTTCAGTAGGTGAGAGTGGGCGTGGAGAAATCGCTGTCACGTGCTTTCTGCTCTGAAGAGAACCTGGGAGGGGCGTGCATCTCTGTGTTCACACACTGGGAATGGAATATGTCGGTGTGCGTATGTTCTAAGCATGCGCACATGCACTGCTGAGTTTCCCGAGTTGAGAGGGCTGTGACGAGGTACCTCAGCCAAACATTGAGCTGCATGTGGAGAACCCGATGCTCTGTTTAGTCTCAAGCCAGTGACTCCGAGTCCAGGCAAGGACCAGGCGGTGCGAGGTGAGAGCAGTCTCTCGGGTCCAGAGGCAAACGAGAAGCCAGCATGAGCAGCCTGGGATTTCAAATGGGTGCAAGAAGCAGACATGATGGTGCATAGCCACCAGGCCTTCCCAAACAAGGACAACAAAGTACCAACAACATCTTAGTGGAAAGAGCTCCAATAAAGGGAAGTAAGTACTCTTTTGTGCCTACTGGTGCAGGCTGTAGAAACAAGATCCACAAAGACAAGACAGAAAAGACACGCCCACTCAGATGCCATTCTCTGGAGTAGTGAGAGGTTGGCGTCCAAGTACCCACTCTCTCTTCATCCCTTTCTCTTTCCCTTCTTCATCCCCTCTCTCTTCTCTCCTCTCCACTTCTTTGCCTTTGATCTGCATTATTTCCCTAAGCATCCAGGGCACCGCAAATATGGCTTGTGTTCAGCCAAGGGATTGCCATCTCTACCCAATTTGAAACACCACAGTTGGATGGGGAGCAGATGTTCCTGGCCCTTAAATTTCATATGAAAACACAAATGTTCCTCTGACAAGGGAGATAAGGAGATGCCTCTGAGAAATCATGAAGTCATCCCCGTTGGGGAAGTCAGCAGGAGTGATGTACGGGCTGGTGGCAAGGGCTTGCTGTTTTTCCTGCAAAATTAAATCACAATCTGGAGCTGTGTGTCTCTGCAAATGACATGGAGATCCAATATCCTACCTGTTCTCCCCGTACTTGGGAAACCCCACGTTGGGCTAGGATATTGCATAGTGTAGGCACAGTCATCACAGCTGTTGCCCTGGAGGGTTTATCAGGCACCCATCCGTTTGCATGCTCGACGCATATGATTCAATATGTGCCTTGCTGCAAAGTTTTATGTTCCAGTTTTTCTGTACGGGTGTCTTTTAAATTGCCAGTAAAGAAAAGCTACTTACTAATTCACTCAGAAAAGTTTGACAGAGAGTCTATTAAGCCCTGGTCGCTGTGCTAGATAGACTCTGGGGCACACAAATGAGAAGCAATGCTTGCCCATAATAAAGTCAAACTCTCTGAACTCTCTTACTTAGCACCAAAGTGTCCCCTCTCCTCAAAGGCCAAGTGCCCTGTGGGCACAGATGGTCAGGATGATACAGAAACCTCTCCTGGGGAAAGGATGACTGAGCATGAAGAATCAAGCATGGCTCTGCTCATGTCTGCTGTGCCAAGACAGCCCTGCGTGCCCTCCACAGAAGCAAAGTCATACATAAAGGAAAAACTAACAAGAAGTAGAGAGGGGCCCTTGAGGGTGCTATTTGTTGCTTGGAAACTGAACCCCATTGTTTCTGGACCATGCTACTCCATCACTGTGCAGCAACTCCATTAGAATGTCAGACTCTATGGTTACGTTTGAGTCCTTTCTGGGTGACAAAAAGCAGAGGCACACTCAGCTACGAGATTATTGTGGGAGGACAAGAAGCCACCCCACAACAGCCTTACTGGGTCCGCTGCGTACATGCTACCACGTAAGCTCCTCCTCTTCATTAATGCTCTTCCTTGCAAACCTTGGAAACGACCTTAAGCCACCTTCATTTTTAAAAAGATTTAAAAGTGACAGTCAATACTATAAGAACTCATGTGCCTTGAAGCCCTAAAGAACTTCTTTGAAGAGTCAGATCTAAGGAATGGGAAGCTAGCAGAGGCAAGGAAGGGAGGGAGGGAGGGAGGGAGGGAGGGAAGGAAGGAAGGAAGGAAGGACAGACCACAGGCACTGTTTCCCTTCCTCTATGAAGTCACATATGTTCTTACCCTCTCTTGATGTGGGATTCCCCTCTGTATGCTGTGAATGCCATTGGTTAATAAAGAAGCTGGCTTGGCCTGATTGGGTAGAACAGAGCTAGGTGGGGAAAACTAAACTGAATGCTGGGAGAAAGGAGGCAGAGTCAGGGAGCAGCCATGTAGCCCCACCAGAGACAAACGCCAGAACTTTACCTGGTAAGCCACAGCAACATGGCAATACACAGGTTACTAGAAATGGGTTAAATTAAGATATAAGTGTTAGCCAATAAGAATTTAGAGCTAACGGGCCAAGCAGTGTTTTAAATAATATAGTTTCTGTGTGATTATTTTGGGTCTGAGCTGCCCGGAAGCCGGGAAACAAACAAGCAGCCTCCTTCCAACACTCTCTTCTCTCTACGTGCCAGCTTTGTCTTCACACCCCATAGTTCCATCCAAAATCCAAGGAAAGGGCATCTGATGTCTCCACTTGGAGGAACCACCACTTTCGGTCCTCCAACGAAGTGAAGTCTAGACGGCCGAGCTGTGCAACGCCAACATGACTGTGACAGAGGATCCTGTAGAGCATGACATAACAGTGTGCTCAGGATCACAGGACTACTGTGGTCTGAGCAAGGACCACAGGTCATGTATGCTAATCTCTGGTTATTCTGTCTTCTCCGGAAGGGCTTCCTCTGCTGCCCATCCTGGGCTGTTTAATTCTAAGCCAGACACACTAACAATAGCCTCCATTCACCAACATTTCTTATTTAACAACAAAAACTTTGAGGGAAGAACGCAGAGCCAGGCGAACTCTCTCCTGCTGACTTATGCCTCCAGCCCTCTCTCTAGGCTTTTGGAAATCGCAAGCAATACTTGATTTAACACTTCACGTGTATTTAGAAAAATGACCACTTTAACATTTGATCAGTACTTTAGTAAGCCTTATTCTCCTCAAACACCTATTTGGGGACATCTAATAGTAAAGCAGAACAAGAAAATAGCAGATTAAAGAAAAAAAATCCATGTCACAAAATTATCAAAACTGCCACATAAATTCTTGATGACTAAGGTCTTCCAATCCCAGTGGTTAGATTGTAATGTCTCTTGCAAAATCTTCTATAAATGATTTATTTAAACAACTAGAGACAAGCAGTACACCAACATCTTTCTCCCATGCTCCTGAGAAATACGAGCAAATTAATAATGAATAATGCAATGTCCCTGTTCTCGCCATACTAAGGAGAAATGTATCATAAACACAAAGACAAGAAGACAGAACCCCAAGAACAAAAGAGTCTATCACTGAGAACCAGATGGTTTTGGAAAGAGTACATCACGTTACACAAAAGAGTCTAAATATTTTGATCTCCTAGTTACAAGCTAAGCTTCTGATTAATTTACGGTCTGAAACATCCAGTCACTAGTGAGCGCATCCGTATTCTAACGACGCAGGTTCTCTGGGCATCAGGATGTTCTTTAACCCAGATAAACCCACCTTCCACACATCTGAGATAGGGCTTCCCAGCCAGATAAAAGCCAGGAGAGTGACAGGACTTTTACCTGAATGGGAGCCACAGAATGTACACTCTTTCATGTGTATCACTCGGTAAAGATTTCCTTTGTGGCCTCGTTTGCAGACCTGAAATTTAGAATCCAGTTTTATTGGTGTGGTCTAACTTCACACACTCTTCCCATAGGATACTGGTTGGGCCCAGACAATTGTCCAGACACAGAAGTCAGGCAAAGTAGCAAGAACTGCAGCCCTGATTCTTGCCATGGACCCCAATCCAGCTGGAATTCTCTCCCCCCACATTTTATGGGAGCGGATGAAGTCCTGAGTGAGTGTGTTTTATTGATATGAGTGTGGCCATGCTAAGGACCCCAATGCCTCAGCCCCATGGGAATGGCAAGGCTCTCCCTGGGTGGGGCTCAGAGAAATGTCAAAGTCTTCCTCTAGTACAAATGTTACAGAGGCAGGAGGATCTCTGGGAGTTTAAGGGCAGTCTGGTCTACATAACAAGCTTCAGACCAGCCAAGGCTACATGGTGGAACCCTGTCTCAAAAAAAAAATGTAGAGAAGTTATAAATGCTTTACCTTTATCTAAAATCAATACATGTAGAAATTATGGCCCTCGCTCCCTCCTGGATGAGTCCTTCAACGTGAAACTGCTCCCCTGCCGAGATCTCCTACCTCCATTAGCTCACCCCCTTCTTCTCATTCCACTGCACACAATAATAAACCTGCCTCCTTCATCCAAAGACGTAATAACTACACAGAGTCTCTGTGCCGCTGGTGTGTCTCCACCAGAACGCACGGCCCACCCCACCACAGCTCTCCTGTCCGTGTGTCTGTCTTTTCTTCATTCCCTCGTGTCAGTCAGGACAGCCCCAAAGCTGTGCAGGTGGAGATGCTGGTTTCTTCTTCCCACTTAGTAAAAGTGGCTTTTGCCAAGGAGAAACCCAACAGAAGCCACATGGCAATTTAGACACCAAATCTAAAATCAAACCGAGTCTTATGAGCAAGGCTGCAAAGCAGTACATGGCATCCAGAAATCATGGACTGTGAATGCAAAAGAAAAAAAATGTCAGAATAGAATACGTCAGTTGAGGACTCCATTAATGCCTGGGAAATAGGGCACGCCAGGGCCCAATAATGCCTGGGAAATGACTCACCAGGTGGAGGAACTTACTGCCAACCTGAGTTCAGTTCCCAGGTCCCACATGGAAGAAAGGGGGAACTGACTCCCAAAAGCTGTCCTCTGACTACACGTGTGTGCCATGACAACATGTACCCACACACATACAATAACTGAATAACAACCAACTTGGAAAATCCATCCAATGAAAATTACCGCACATCTACCGTGGAATTCCTTGGTAATTCTTTTAGAATAAAAAGGCCATGGGAATACAGTCTTTGTTTGACTGAACATTCAATCGCAGCAGCTGTGTGCTGTGGTGAAACAAACAGTCCCAAACAACAACAATTCATGAGCACTGTCATAGTGCTGGGCATTCAAATGCCCTAGCCTCAGGAAGGTGTCTCCTTGCCGGATCTCATCAGACTGACCCATGAGGCAGCTGTCAACCAGCAGTTCAGCAGGGATCTTGCAAAAATGGCCCTGACTGGCTACTGGGTCTCTGCCTCTCCTTGTCTTCTCTCACATCCAGTGAAAATGGCCTCGGTTCTCGTGGAGGCAACTGTAGTGTTGAAGAGGGCAGAGGCCAAGCCACAGCCAAGGGTGACCTCACCAACAGCCGAATTCAACTCGATGAGCACCGCTCTCCTTGGTACACATACAAGATTTCTCAAGTCTGTTTTAGAAGAATGGGTCTTTTAAAATATAGCCAATTGATTGCTGGAAAGATGGAAAGAGAATGCCAAAGTTTGAATTAGCCATGCTTCTAACACCTCAGATTCTGACGTGGTGGTCAGCATGGCTTCTCTCCCAACCCTCGCCCCTCCCCCAGTCTCTTGTTAAAGTTTTGTCAATATGAGGGGGTGGCTTGGCCTGATCAATGCTGTTTGATACTGCTAGACGTTAGGGTAGAAGACTACAATTCATTTTCCAAGGCCATAACAAAATCAGCCTCATCCTAGCCAAGCTTAGAAAAAAGCCAGCCCTTGAGAGGCCTCAGTAAGTGAAGGCGTTTGCTTCAGGAGCCTGGTGTCCTGGGTGCCTGGAGCCCACAGACAGGTAAATGGAAGAACAGCTCCACAGAATTGTCTTCTGTCCTGCATACACTCACTTTAACCTTGCACAGGGGGCCATGCTAATCTCTATAACATTCCAGTTTTAGTTTGTGTGCTGCCCAAGTGAGCAACAGTAACCTGACTTTAGGAAAGAGTTGCCTGAGGTCACCCACATAGTTATAATTGCTCTCATCTGAATCAGGTTCGAAAGGTAGCAAGGATATCAGGTGGGGAATCCTTTGAAAAGTGCAACAACTCTTTACACACTGAATAAACATCCCCTACTACGCTGCCTTCGGTCTACACTTTTTCCAATGAAATATTTTTGTTGATTCTTTGTGGATTTCACATCAGGCATCCTGACCCCCCTCATCTCCTCCCGCTTTGCGGCCTCTCTACTGTTGGGGAATATTATTTTAAGGTGTGTAGCTTTTGTTTGTGCGGCATTTCTTTAACTCTGTGAAGCTGTGATTCTTTGCCTGCCTAAAACACCTGATGGTGCTCATAAAGAGCTGACCGGCCAACAGCAAGGCAGGAGCATGGATAGGCGGGGCTGGCAGGAAGAGAGGATAAATAGAAGGAGAAACAACAAGGAGAGGAGGGCACCAGGGGCCAGCCACCCAGCTGCACAGCAAGCCATGGAGAAAGCAGTAAAGAAAGGTATACAGAATTAGAAAGACAAAAGTCCAGAGGCAAAAGATAGTTGGGATAATTTTAGAAAAGTTGTCAAGAAACAAGCCAAGTTAAGGCCAGGCATTCATAACTAAGAATAAGCTTCCGTCTGTGATTTATTTGGGAGCTGAGTGGTAGACCCCCCCCAAAAAAAATCCAAAAGAGTAAAACATCAAACAACACCTCCCAAAATAAAACAAAATAAAATTTTAAATAAAAACAAAAATCAACAGAAAAGTCTCAGCATGGAGGCTGTATTGGGACACAGTGAGGCACCCAGTACATCCGTTAGTCCGTGCAGCTAGTAAGTGTTCATTGCAATGAGTCATTGGTCTGGTTCGAGGCCTCTGGCCTCTGCTGCACTCTCAATGCTGGGCCCTCACTGGGGTGTCGCCTGTGTCACGGAGATCCTATAGCTTTGGGTCTGCAGGTCTGGCTCCTTCACAGGTTCCAGCAGCTCGGAGATGAGGTGGATGTTGCGGTGGGCCATCTCACAGCCCTGGGTCTGGGTCTGGGTGGTAGCTGGGCTGATCAGCCTGCCAGCTTTTCCTCATCACCACCACCAGGGTGAGCTCTCCAGTACTGCCCGGGTTAGCTCACCCAATGCAGCAGGCAGCAAGGAGCAGGGCCATTTCTCCTGCTCACACACCCTGGGGCCAGCTCTGATGTTTGCTCAAGTGAGGGGCAGGACCAGCTCTCCCACACTCGGGTCCCCAAGGCCAGCTCTCCCACCTGCTGCGGGTGACATCTTTCCCTCACCCATTCCACCACATGGCTAACAAGACAGCTCTCCTGCTTTCACACCCTCAGGGCTGGCTCACTGCATCCCTGCCAGCGGGGTCAGCGCTACAGTGCTGCCCAGGGAAGGTGCATGGCCGCCTCTCCCGAGTGCTGCAGTTGGTGAGGGGCGGGGTCAGTTTTCCCTAGTGCCCCAGTCAGTGAGGGGCGGGGCCAAGTGCGTGCAGGCCTATCCTCACTGCCTTCATTGGTAACAGGAACCGTGGACACAGGTTGCAGCAGGACCACGGATCTAGACACAGCCTTTAGCAACAGCCCAGGCCCGGACATCCCAATGACCCCAGGCCACTCATCTCAACCCGTCCCTCGCTCCCCTCGCCTCTTCAGATCCCAGATCAGGTGCCCTTGGGCAGAGCTGTGGCTGTCCTCCTCGTGCCTGGGCCTAATGTCCTTTCGTCTGCGGTTTTACAAATTTTTATTTGACCGAAGTAAGTCACGCCTGAAAATGAAGTGTAAACACTCTGCAGAGCGGCTCCTGTTTGGATGTCTATTACGTACTTTTCAGCGGTGCTCTGTGTAAGATGCTTCGTCAGGTGCAAAGCATTTTCTCACTAGAGCATGCAGCACGTGTTTGTTTTATAGCACATGTAACTACACAGTGAACGGGTTAGAGACAGGAGTGGATCCAAAGAAACCTACAAATGTAGCTATGTGAACTGACAGTCAAGCTCCTAAGGAGTGTTAAATATGTGTTAAATACGGACCACGAGTCAACACATACCTTGTGAAATTAGACAGAATTCTTACGGCATGTTAATGCAAGAATAAGTAATCCAGGTCTGTTCACACACACACACACACACACACACACACACACACACACACACACACACACACAATGAGCGGAATGAATGAGATAGTGTTAGTTACACATTTAAAAAGAGCAGGGAGGGCAAGAAATAAGGTATAAGTATTCGTCTAGGCTTGAAGCTGGCCCCAGGACACCTAAGTTGACACCCGTCACTGCCACCCATAACAATCCTATCCTGTCCCCTTATTTTCTTCTAACACAAAACACAGATGGAACCCATGGTTGATGGACTGACTCACTGGGAATCTTCAGCTGTGGTTCCACGGGGACAGGACCACGTCCATTTACCCATCACTGTATCTCCAGGTCCTCTCTAGGCTACGGACCAAGAAGGCACTTCCTGGTTACCTGTTGCACAGGAAGTACACCCTAGCCAACACCTACAGCACAGATCATATTTGCCACTGAGCCCTGGCTCCTGCCCCTGAGTCCACAGGCGTGGGATCGTCTCAACAGCGTTGACCCTCATGAACGGTAACTCAGAACCTCACTCTTGCTAGGCAAGTTCTCCACTACTAGGTCACATTGGAGCCACAAAGTGCTTCTGTCTCATGCTATCTTTGGACACCCAGGAAAAGGCAGCAGAAGCGGTATTTCTAGCCACGTTTTCCAGATATTCAAACTGAGGCTCGGAGATCATCCAAAGGTCACCACAGACTAGCAAGAAATAAGACAAAGCTAAACCTTAGGTCCTGTAATCTCCACCTTTAAGAAAACTTTCCCAAGCTTCTTCACTATCCAAAGATTAAATTTCGTTTCAGCTGGAAGTTATCAGAACAGAGCGTACCAAAGCCTTTGAAAACTGAATGGGTGTTTTAATTTCTTTTTAAAAAATAGAGAGAAGGAATTTCCCCTAAATGCTCACATCTGGGCAAGCACAACACCAAGGGAGCAGGCAAGTATGAAGAACCCAATTGCCATGAGCTCAAGGTTGGCGGAGGTGTGGGAAATGACCTGATGACCTGAACCTGAATCTGTGGTGTGCCTGCTGATAAAATCCAAACTCAGCCTCCCATAAACAGCAAGTCTAACTACCATCTGGGGCTGGGAAAAGCTAGGCTTGCCAGCAGATTCCTGGCTGTCAATAAATACAGACTATTTGCCAAGATCCAGGAAGTCTTTCTTCACAAATCGTCAACGTAATCAAGAAACCATCTCCTAAGGCTTTTAATCCAAGGAGGGAAACTTGGGTGTGTGTGGCCATCTTCCCTCCCTTCCCAAAGTCACACTGATGAGAGTGACATCACATCAAGGAAGCCTGCACTAGGCCAGAAACGCTTGGCAGGTCCCTGAGTAGAAAGAGTACAGCCACGTGGGATCACACACCTCTGATCCTAGCACTTAGGAGGCAAGAGTGTATCTCTAAGTTTGAGAACAGCCTACTCTACGTTGCAAGTTCCGGGCCAACCAAGGCTATAAAGTAAGGCTCGTTTGTCTTGAGTACAAGCGAGATAATATGGAAGGGTAAAAAGGAAGCAGCCATAGCTGAGACTGGAGACCACAGCAGTGCTAAGGCTGGGGTCACAGGGTGGGGCTCTGGGTTCAAGGACGTGAGAACAGAGGGGGCTGGAAAGTGGAGCCAGAACCAGGATGGTGAATGAAGGCCTGTGGCTGAAAGATGCGGGGCGAGGCTGGCTGTGTCCAGCTCTGCACTGGAAAACAGCCCCAAACTGCACTTGCTATGGAGAGCAAGAACTCTCCTTCTGGCAGGGCAGAGGCGACTGCTTCATGTGTCCCACCTGCCGTAGATACCATCACATGACCTGCCCCACACCATCCCTCTTTGTTTCAGAATTTCAAATGTGCTCTGAATAATTTCCCGTCTTACACTAGCTACTGTTTGGTCATCCAAGACGGTACATCTTGTGCTCTTAGCTGAGATTAGATTCTGATCCAAGCGAGGACAACCAGATCATCTCTGGAACAGGTTGACAGAGGAACTGAAAATTCCAAGTTTACCTTCCAGGGAGGCCCTAGCCCTGGGTCCCACACCATTAGTGTCGCCTAGAGGTAAATCCCCAGGGATAGATTGGTTCTCTGGGCCCTTACCCTGGTTCCTGTTTGAACCTGATCCTTCCTCTTTACCCTAGAGATTATCTACTGTTCCTCATTTTTCTATGACTCAGGGAATCCTGACATTGAATGCTCACCCTCTGACCATCCACCTGCCGTGGCTTGGATTATTTTGAGAATACTATTCTCTATGGTGTGAGGTGGAAAGGATGGCGTGTTCTCCCACACAGGAGAACCCGCCCCCCTCCCATCATCCTTTTAGAAAGAATTTCTGTGAGAGAGACTAGCTAGGGGGGAATGCAAGCTGGTACAGTCCCTTTGGATGTCAGTATGGCGATTTCTCAGAAAATTAGGAAACAACCTTCCTCAAGACCCAGTAATACCACTTTTGGGTATATACCCAAAGGATGCTCAATTGTGCCACAAGGACATGTGCTCAACTATGTTCATAGCAGCGTTACTTGTCATAGCCAGAACCTGAAAACAACCTAAATGCCCCTTGACTGAAGAATGAATAAGGAAAATGTGGTACATTTACACAATAGAGTTCTACATAGTGGGAAAAAAATAATGACATCTTGAAATTTGCAGGCAAAGGGATGGATCTAGGAAACATCATATTGAGTGAGGTAACCCAGACCCAGAAAGACAATTATCATATGTACTCACTCATAAGGGGTTTTTAAACATAAAACAAAGAAAACCACCTATGATTCATAACCCCAGAGACCCTAGACAACAAAGACAACCTAAGAGAGACATACATGGGAAGTAGAAAAAGACAAGCTCTCCTGAGTAAATTGGGAGCGTAAGGATCATGGGAGAGGGTAGAAAGGGAGGGGAGAGGAAGGGAGAGGAGTGGAGAAAAATATATAGCTCAATAAAATCAATAAAAAAAAAGAGAGACGAGCTAATCAGAAGAAAATGAGAATCCAAGAATAAAAGGAAAACACAAGATCCAATACACAGGGGAGATAGCACAGTGAGCTCATTTTTTAAAAAAAAAAAAACCTGTGATAATAGTGTCACTGCTGCTTAGGAGGTGACAAGTCAAAATTAAAACAATAAATCAGAAAGTCTGGGAATAAGTCTCCCAGAGTAAATTCACATCACTCGCCTCATGAAGCTGCTGGATGTTCTATGTGATGTGAATTTATCTCTTTTGTTCACATGGGGAGAAAAGACAGTCCTACGGGGAAAGAGTTTAGAAGAAGTATGGAGCTAAAGTAGATTTCCAAGCTGTTGTATGGATGGGAGGAAAGGTGACCAACTGGCCTTCACGACTGGGACCTTGTGCTCGCGCTAGCTCCATTTATGACATATGACTACATTTCCTTCCGACTGCAAGTTGATGTAATAGGTAAATAAAATTGACCTGACTCATAACATTGTAAGCACTTTTTATTGCCATTTCATTCTTATTGTAAGTTGAGATAAAGATACAGGAAATGGTGGGAGGGGGAAGATGGCGGCTGAGTAAGAGCCTCCTGTGATCAGCTCTCATGGAGACACATCAGCTTAATGGCTCGTCACACACTAACCACCTTTGCTAGTGCCCAGGGAGTCAGGAGAGAGGATGCAGTGCCTCGCTTACTATAATCTTAGAAAAGAAACAAGGCACTGAAGGAGGAAGAAGAAAGTTCCCTCTCCGAGCCCTAACTCAAAGCAACCCAACATGGACAGAGATACTCCCTACCACTTTGGGCAGAGAATTATGCCCTGGCCTTCAGCTTGAAGCTGAATAGCCAGGCTGGCAGCAGCAGACTGGGCTGTGGGACTGTGTTAGCTGGGCAGCTGACTTCCTCAAATGCCCTTTTAGTGGGCAGCAGAAACGGAAGCAGGACATGAAAGCCAGCACTGTGCTGATCTTCATGGAGTGTGGGCTCATTGATGCTGCAAAGTTTTGGAGCATTGCTGAGCATATTCATGGTGTTAAGACCCATGGCCAGTCCCATCAGTGTGAGTCTTCCAGAGCCAGGCTGCATCCTCGCCCTCTAACCACAGGTCATGGATTGTGGATGAACTTTCTGGGCACAGCTTGATCCCAAGGGGAGGCTCATGGGAGTGAGTTATTATTTCTAGGTTCTTCCTTGGTTTTGAAGATCTGGGATGTGCCTGGGCTTAGACTGTCCTCCAGTGAACCAGGGACAGCACATTGAGGGCATCCCCTTATAATAAACAAAAATATAATTGTTTATCTTTTAGCTAGCCTGGTTATTTCCAGAATTGAGCTAACTTTTACATAATAATTAGAACAGAAATACATAAAATAGACTGAAAAACCAATGGAAAACATCAGCAAAGATGAACAGCAATGGCAAGCTCATAGACTAAGAAGAGCAAAGACTGACAAGAGAGAGAAGAATGACTAACAGCTGCCATGACAAAAATAAAGGATCTTTACAGGATAAAGGATCTTTATTAACTACATGCTAACAAATACGGCAACCTAGAAGGAATGGAAAAATTCCTGAACTCATACATCTTACCAAGGCTGAGTTATAAAGAAATGAAAAACGTAACCAGGCCAAATCACAAGTGAAATGAGATTCAATCAGTAATGAACTATCCCACTGAAGAAAGGCCCAAAACCAGAAGGCATCACTGTTGGTTCCTACCAAACGGTTAAAGACCTGGTACCACTTCTTCTTTTTAATAGACTATTTTTACTTATTCTTTGAGAATTTCAAACATGTATGAAATGTATTTTGATCATATTTATCCCCTATCCTAATACCTCTCAAATTATTTTTAAAAGTAAAAATAAGGAGAAGGAATTCTCTCAAATGTATTCCATAAGATCAGTATTATCAAAACCATCAGTGTGAAGCTATACATCAAACAGGATCAACCTCAAGAATACATGGAAACCCTAAAACTTAGTGGCAATTAAATGTATTGAAAGAGGATATTTTAAAAGCTAGAATATATGAAGACATAAGCTATGGTGGTTTGAATAAGAATGCCCCCCATAGGTTCATATATTTAAGTGCTTAGTCATCAGGGAGTAAAATCATTTAAAAGGATTAGAAGGATCAGGAGGTGTGGCCTTGTTGAAGGAAGTGCGTCGTTGGTGGGCTCTGAGATTTCAAAAGCCCATGACAGGTCCAGTGTCTCTCTCAGCCTATGGACCAGGATGTAGCTTCCAGCTACTCTCCAGTACCATGTGTACTGCCATGCTCCCTGCCACAATGGACTCACTCTCTGGAACTGTAAACAAGCTACTGACTAAGTGCTTTCTTTTGTGAGAGTTGCCTTTGTCATGGCGTCTCTTCACAGCAATACAACAGTGACAAGGACAGAAGCTGGTACCAGAGAGTGGGATATTACTGTCATGGGCCTGATCATGCTTTTGTTTGGAGTATGTGGACTTTGAGACTATAAAGATAGTTGAATGCTTTATGCATGGTCTAGTGGGCCATTTTGATAGGAGCATGGAAGAAAGCAGTGAAGAGAGAGGTGTAAATTATAATGACCCAACTCAAGAGGTTTCAGAAAAAAATATTAATACTGCCCTAGAAGCCTTTCTTGTGATATTTTGACAAAGAATCTGGCTGGGGTTTGCCCTTGTCCAAAAATTTTGCCAGAAGTTAAATTGACAAGTTTTAGATTAATGGCATTGGCAGAGGAGACTTCAAGACAAGCTACTATTAACACTATTGTGTGGTTATTAGTGATCACTCTTACGCTGATCTATAATGAAAAGGAGCAAGCTGGACAAATAGATGCGGCATGTGTGGTTTGAAGACAAAAGGAATACCAAGAAATGTGATGTTGGAGTCAAGTTCAGTGCTCAAGGAGATAAAAAGGTTTTTTAAAAAGGCTCAAGCTAAAAGGAATAAATGGAGTAGTGGCCTCAGAAAAGACCCCACCAAGATAAGATTCCAATGTATGAGAAGGGATTTAAGAAGCTTAGTTAGTGAAGGAAGCCAGAGAGCAGATGCAAATGTAATTGAAATTTCCAGCTCCAGCGAGCAGTAGAATTTGGCAGCTTCAGCCACATGGATCTAGTTTTAGAGTCAAGGATACAAAAAGGGATTTGGAATCTCCCTCCATGGCTAAGGAAAACCACTGAGTGGGTCAGAGGTGTCCCTGCATGGAGGCCCAGAGAGGCTATTGCATGAAGCTGTGAAGACGAAGCTTGGATTTCACTGGAGACCCCAGGATGTTGAGATACCAGTCTTGGGATACATGCCAAGGACAGCTGCAGACAGGGTGTGGAACCGACCCAGAAAAGAGAAATATGTTACAGTTGGCAAAGCTGGAAGACGTTGAAGATCTGAAGAGCCCTTTGGCATCAGACATGGAGATGCAGAGTTTGGAGTTTGCCCTGCTCATTTTGATCTTGCTATGGTTCAATATTCCCTCACTATGTTCTTTTTCCTCCCTTTTGGAGTGGTAATGTATATTTGGTGCCAATGTATGTTGAAAGTATGTGATCTGATTTTTAATTTTGATTTTACATAAGTTTACAATGTACGAGATTGCCCTGAGTTTCAGAAGAAGCTTTGAAAATTTTTTGCTTTTTTATTTTTTATTGATTTATATTGAGCTCTACATTTTTCTCTGCTCCCTTCCCTGCCTCTTCCCTCTCCCCTTCAACCCTCCCCCAAGGTTCCCATGAAGCTTTGAACTTTTAAACATCGATGAGACTATGATAGACTTTGGTAACTTTTGAGGTTGGACTGAATACATTTTTGCATCATAGTTTGAGTACAAGCCTATGGAGGCCAGTGGGATGTGGTGGTTTGAATAAGAATGGCCCCCACAGACTCATATGTTTGAATGCTTAGTCACCAGAGAGTGGAACTCTTTGAAAGGATTAGAAAGATTGGGAGGTGTGACCGGGTTGGAGAAAGTGTGTCACTGAAGTTGGGCTTTGAGGTTTCAAAGCCCAGTCTCCCTCCCTCTCTCATCTTTCCCTCTCTGCCTGTGGATCAGGATGTAGCTCTCAGCTCCTGCTCTAGTGTCATGCATGCTGCCACGCTCCCCACCATGATGATAATGAACTAAACTTCTGAAACTTTAAACATGCCCCCAAATTAATGCTTTTCTTTATCAGACTTAACTTGGTCGTTGTGTCTCTTTACAGAAACAGAACAGTGACTGGGACATACATTTAACTTGGTTTAAGAAGTATACAATACATAAGCCTATCAAAATGTCTTACTATACCCTATGCATATGTACAATGTCTTTATACATCTTTAGAAAAATAACTAAGGATATTGTTTAAGAAGGCATAAAATCCACAGATAAATATATGGTGTGATGAATTATTTGTAGGAAGGCTTTTACTTAGCTGCCATCCTGCTCAAGGACTGGAACTATGTCACCCTGTCCCTAGTCTCTCCACCTTTATGATACCAGGCTCACCTTCTTGGGTTTCGTTCCGATTATTTCCTTCACTGCTTTATCATTTTGTCCCTTAAATGTGCATCTCTAGAGTCTAGATTCATCTCGACAACTTTTCAATGCTGCTGTCTTCTAAGGCTGGTTCCTTCCCCCATCACACTGTATCCCATGCTAGGAATTGAACCTAGGACTCACAGATGTGAAGTGGGTGGCTGGTTCCTTCCCCATCACACTGTATCCCATGCTAGGATTGAACCAAGGACTCACAGATGTGATGTGGGATTCCCCTGTATATGCTGTGAACACCATTGGTTAATAAAGAAACTGTCTTGGGCATGCGCAGGGAATAGAGGTAGGCAGGGAAAACTAAACTGAATGCTGGGAGAAAGGAGGCAGAGTCAGAGAAAAACCATGTAGCCCCGACAGACACAAACACCGGAACTTTACCTGGTAAGCCACAATCTCGTGGCAATACACAGATTAGTAGAAATGGGTTAAATTAAGATGTAAGAATTAGAAAATAAGAAGCTAGAGCCAATGGGCCAAGCAATGATTTAATTAATACAGTTTCTGTGTGATTATTTCGGTAGTCTGGGTGACCAGAAAGCAAACAAGCGGCCTCCTTACAACACAGATGCTAGGAAAATGCTCTACCCTTGACTGTAGCTCCAGTCCTTAAGACTTTTTTCTCATTTCAAATTTGAATTAACTGACCTACTGACCAAAATTGTATTGGCATTTCTAGACAGAGATGTGAGACTGGATATTTCCAGGGAGTTACGCTCCTGTCTGACCCATAGTTTTTATTGTGTAATACATCCAACGAGTTATTAACTTACATTTTATGAATTCTGCCTATTCTTGAAAGCTAATTACAAACTCATAATGTATACTTAACATTTATTCCTTAGTGTTGTCTGTATTTTATTTACTTTTGTAGCAAAATTGAATATATCCAACCGATAAAGCAAACACACAAATTTGTTTTTTTAACTGGAGAGCTGGCTCCAAGACTAAAAGTTCTTATTAGTCATGCAAAGAGCCTGGGTACTGTTCCCAGAACCTATGTAGCCATTTACAACCATCTGTAACTCCAGTTCCAGGGAATGTAACTCTCTCTTCTGCCCTCTGAGGGGACCAACCACACATATGGTACATGAACAATACATTTGGCAAAACATCCATATGCCTAAAATAAAATTTTAACATCTAAAAATAAATAAATAACAATAAAACAAATAAAGCTTTTTTTTTCCTTGACGGTAAAGGTTGTGATATGCTTCAGTTACTCATAAAATCCAGTAGAAACAGAATGACAGCCAACTATTCCTTAAAATGATTGTAAAGAAATTTACTGTTTAGCTTTGTGTTTAAGTATCAGTGCAGTTTCTTTCTGTTCCAGAGACTTTGCAGTTAAGATTTTCATTGTATAGATTTTACGAGCGTCATGGGAGGAAACAGCCACAGACTTCAATCCTCAGAAACTCGTGAGTGTGTGTGAGTCCTGGTCGGGTGACTGTGCAACCCGCTGGAACTCCGGTTATGAGTGTGAATCCCGACTGTGCAACCCGCTGGAGCTCCGGTTATGAGTGTGAGTCCCGACTGTGCAACCCACTGAAGCTCCAGTTATGAGTGTGAATCCCGACTGTGCAACCCACTGAAGCTCCAGTTATGAGTGTGAATCCTGCCTGTGCAACCCGCTGGAGCTCCGGTTATCTATGTCACCTTCAACGTGGAAACACTGTGATTGGAAAATAATTAAACAACACTTAATCCATCACATGGAGAGTGGTAAATTATCTGTTTTGATCCTCATTACGTCAAGGGTGAAGCCACAATCTATATTCATGATTCCAAAACTGCCTACTCCCCAAATGCTCAGTAAAATCTTAAATAAGCTGTAGCTACCATAGAGGAAAAGGGGAATCACCAAGGAAGAGGAAACCCAAGTAAAAACAGTCAAAATATTTAAAAGGAAGCCCTAAAGGAACTGGCTACTAAGACTCACAGGTACCTAAGGATTTCCCAACAATTAGTCCATTTAGAAAAGAGTTTTTGTTCCTCAACTAGATTTTATTTGATTTGAGCCCCAGGTCTCGGGCACCTCCTGGCAGTCTCTGCTCTGTAAGACATAGGCAGGCAAGTTGAAGCAGAGCCCTCTGGGGTTTTTGTCCTGCCCTAAAAGGAGCAGAAGGAGCCTCTGCGATTAGTCATCGGGGGTTAGGGGGTAATTCCTAGCTTTGTAAACATCTCCCCAAAGTGGGCACAGTCCAGCCGGTGATAAGGAAGGAATTAGCTATAGACTGTGCCATTTCCCAAGGCCAACCAGTCAGCCTTTGCCTTCCAGAAGGAACAAACTGTAACTCTTGGGGAGATGTTTGTCTCCCTAAGCCCAGCTGTTGACCAGTTCAGAAACTAACACAGGGTTAGAACTCAGAGAATTTAAATTCTGATCCTAATTCAAACACACGGTGTCTGGCCATTTTTCTTCTTCCTATTTTTTAAGATGTTTTATTATTATTATTACTATTACTATTATTACTATTACTATTATGTGTGTCTTTGCCTTTCCCTTGCCCTGCCATGCCTCGCCAGTTTGAATTCAGGCTGTGAGGCTTGCAGCAAGACTTACCACCTTGGCCATCCCACCAGCACCACATTGGTAGGTTTTAATCTCAGTAGAATAGAGCAGAATGCTCCCCACTGTGTGGACGGGCCTCATCCAATCACTTGGAGTCATAAATGACCCCTATAGGCTCATGTGTTTGCATACCTGGTGGGATTGTTTGGGTAAGTTTAGATGGAAGTATGTCACAGGAAGTGCGCTTTCAGAACGTAAAGACGTGTGCCCCATTGTCCCTGCTTCCAGACTGAGGATCAAGAGGTGAGCTCTCAGCTTGCTGTCCCTCCATCCCATTGTGTCTGCTAACTCTGCTCTGCCATCAACCCTTCCTTCCCTAAGTTACCTGGGTCCCGGTTTCTGTCACAGCAATAGAAAAGCAACTAAGACAAATAGCTTGTCCTAACACAGTCCAGGGACATGAGCAGGAGACGCGGGACTCCCAGGTCAGAAACAAGGAAGCTTATTTCGCTGGCAGAGAAAGCAGCATGAGCATCCGGTCTCTTGGGGTGGGCTCCCTTGGTTCTAACTCCTGCAGAGCACTCTGAAGAGCCAGCTGAGCCTATTCATGCAGAAGGAAGAGGAAGCCTGCGTTCACAGAACTTGAGCCTTCTATAATGAGTGGTGAGCATGCCTGTCCTCTGTTCCAGAACGGGACATTAGTGCTGTCTTCCAGGACCACGCACCATGCAAGCCTCTCAAAAACAGTGCCTGATGGGCCAGCCATGGTCATGTTCACCTTCAGTTCTAGACTTAGAGAGACGAAGGCAGGCTGAGCACAAACTGAAAGCCAACCCAGGCTACAGAAAGAGCTTGAGGCCAGCCTGGGCTCTGGAGTAAGACCGTGTCTCTGAACAAACAAACACATAAACAAAATATGGTATCAAGCAAAGTACAGCCAGGTTCTACTGCCAAGACCAACAGATAGAAGAGGCTGGGGAACCGTGCCCCAGCCTTAGAAGATAAAGGTTGGTTCTTGAGAAAGGGAACATGTACAAAACCCTGCTCACATCAGCTGTGTGACTTCGGGGGTGTGTCTTAATCTCTCTGATCTGTTTTTTTCATCTAAAAGACATCATGGTATCCACTGAAAAGTTTTCTAGGTGGAGTTAATATGTGCATAAGTCTCAGCCAAGGGCTAGTAACTCCTGCGTGTTCTCTACATGGGCGTGGTCACTATTGTGGAGAGTAACTCAATGTCTAATTCTGTAGTCTGAGAAACCCAGCAGGGGCCATCCCTGTAGAAGCCCTAACCCCTTCCTCGTTCCCCACAGGAGGCTTAGACTGGGTACGTCCTCCACTGTCCTGTGTGTCCCGTCTGGGGATGTTCTGACTTGTGTGGATGTAGGCTCCCGTCTTCCTAGCTGGGTTGTTCTGTCCTGGAGGGGTCTTTCTCTCAGCATGTGACATTACACCAAACACACTGCAAAGGACATTAGCAGGAAGCTCACACAACCTGAGACCATGGAGACAGGTCCTTCTTCAGCCCAGGCACGAGTGTGTTGAAAAGAGCAGGGCAGAGGGCTCCTCGCTGTACACACTCGAGCTCACAGGAGGGGCCTGAGCTACCCTAGGAGGAGCAAAATCCTGGCCTCCAGAAGAAACTGGTTGAAAAGAGCTCACTGACTCGAAGCTGTTTTGTTGTTGTTGTTTGACTGTTTGTTTTCAACTTCAGGAGCCTCTGCAAAGGACAAGTCCCTGTGACATGTCATGCCCTGTGGTGGCAAAGCCCCCATACCTTCTGTAAACAGGGCCCAACTGACATCCTCCTGAGCATTTTAGTATTTAGTAGCCAACCAACAGTTGATTAAACCCAGATGTACACTGTGCCATCTCTGGTCTGCCAAGAACAAAGAGGTCTTCTCGGCCGTGTCCTGCCTCACATCAGCCCTGTGCCTGTGGTGGCCCTCTGGGCTTTGCGTCACGGGACTGGTTCCTTCGCAAAGCAAGCTTCACACTTAGCCGGAGGAGCGCTGGCTTCCTGCCAAGTCCTGCCAGAGTGTCTTTGTCTGGCTGATGCCTGGCAAACTTTTCTTTTAAAGTCCAAGTACTATAAACCAGGGGCAACGGGTGTAGCAAACAAACTTAACAGGAGCCTGGAGGTCCTCACCCTCCTCTCTCACCCCCCTCCCTATGTCCTGAGACTCAGCAAGAAGGGAAGAAGGTGCCGGCAGCTGAAACGGCAGGAACCTGGTGCAGAAAGGAAGCGTGGTGCCTCTTCCCCACAAGACCTACATGCACAAGAGAGAGGCCTTATAGAAGGGCCTTCCAGGATAAGTGCTCCTCACAGTGTCTGTCTGTGCGTGCGTGTGTGTGTGCATGTATAAGTATGCATGTGTGTACATATATATTAAACACTTGGGAAGAAATGTCTGCTGCTCTGCATGATCCCTTCCAGAGCCATGGCATAGAGACAAGCTCAGGACTAGGCCTGAGTTCCCTGGACCCAAGAGAAGGATAGTAGAGAAGACCAGGTCACAGTTAACACTGCACAACTCTGAAACAACCAACCCTGGAGCTGCCACCTTCCAGACTGTGAGAGACCTCATGTTACCATGTGAGGGATCTGCTGCGTCTTCCAGGCCTCAATGCCGGCTGACTCCACATCAAACATCCATTCTAGGAGCCTCAGGATCAAGGCCAGGAAGTCTTTCCTGGGCCCAGGAGATAGGAGAGTCAGCAGCAAGGCTGCTTTAATATTGCTGTCACACCCAGGTAAGCAGGTGCTACCGTGTGCCCGGTTCTGTCTCACTCACTCCTCCTAACAACCCTTGAGACACTTGAAGTGTCCTTACTCTCAGTAGTTTACAGGTGGGCAAATTGGAGAGAGGTTTCCTTTAAATACCTGCCCAAGATCACTGAGCCCGTTCACGGCAAAAGAGGACATGGCACCCCCAAAATGCAACACCAGAGCCGGTCTCCCCCACACCAGTGCCACAGTCAGGGCCACAGGGTGTCCCACCTCTTATCCAAGACACCTGAGAATTTGCCAGGCCTTTCCCAGCACCAACAGGATCCCAAAGTTACAGACAAAATGTTTGACTAAGGGACTTTTAAGGCAGTTTACAAAAAATGACCTGTTATCCAAGAAAGCTAAGAATCAGCCTGCTAGAGGAACCCACGAGAGGCAGCCAGACCCCAGCAGACTCCCTGCATCCAGACAGACCTCAGCAGCCATGGAGACAGGATGCCCTGTGCTGAGAAGAAAACAAAGACAGGATGGCAACAGGGGGCTCTCCAGGTAGCAGCCTGCACCCTTGCCTGGGTCCAGCTTCATTTTCTGTGTGTAGAATATCTCTTCTCTCATTAAATTTATCTTACCATTCATTCAAATGAATAAAGTATCGGAAGAAGTGTGTGGGACACATGCCAACGTGACACCATAAGACTCTTACATGCCCATGGGCCTCGGCCTCCACAGGAGCCGTGGAACCCGACCCTTCATGGACAGTTACTGAAGGACAGCTGTGTTTACTGGTTGACACCCAAGAACGAATAAAGGAATGGATGGCGTGCCTTGAAGAGTGGCCCTCGGCTGCTCCATGAGGCTCTATAACTGGCAGCTGCCTTCTTCTTCGCAGGTAGAAGAAAGCCTACAGCAGGGTTTTGAGGGGCAATGGGTATGCCAGCATCTGGTGCACCTGTTTCTAACAGGAGCCGCAGGGAAAAGGAAGTGAAGGATCACCCCAAGACACGCACACCCCCAAACTACCTGGGCCAGCCCGGAGGTCAAACCAAGGCTGGCTTTCCCCTCATGGGCTGGCATGTGTTTTCCAAGCAGGAACTCAATGCCATTGTCTGTGCCCTCCTCCTTCAGCAAGCACAGTCTCTGGGCCATTAATCTTCTTTCAGCCAGCAGAGTTTGCCAAGGACCTCTCGCAGCTCATGAGTCACGGTCTCCAGGTCCTTGAGCATGGGAACATCTCTGGAGGACAGCCAGGATTTGGGGGCCCATGCCCTGAGGGAAGAGGAGACACTGACCAAAGCAGTGTTCAGGAAGGATCCTGTCAGACACGTGGGATGAAGTGGTCAGGACCCCATGGAAACCTGAAAGACGGCCAAGGCCTGGAGGAAGTCAGGGCCGGCAGAAACTTGGGCACTGACCTGGGCTTGCTCTCGCATACCCAAACTTGGCGAGGTTGTCGGGGAACATGATATAATAAAACCCTGAGAGATTATTCCACAAACTAGAAAATCTTAGTCTAACCTGTTGCTGCAGTGAAGCCCGGGGAGAGCCACAAAACAGGACCCAGAGAAACGGCCAATACAGAAGTTAACCCTGGGCACATTTTGAACTGTGCATGAAGTTGTAATCTAGCCTGAGACAACCCACAAATTTATGCTGGGCCCCCATAGGTGGCAGAACTGTGTTAGACATGCGGCTTCCTAAAGCTGGCTGGATGCTTTTTCTCCTGTAAATGTAACAAGCTCACAACCAGCGCCAGCACTTCAACTTAATATGCCAGGACTCCTTTGACCCGGAGGAGGGTGACTGCGGCCCAGACAGCTGGGACGGAGATTCATTTCCATTTCAAATGTTTGTCTAGCTTTGGAGGGTGGGATGAGCAGAGCAGGGGAGAGAGAGGAGAGAGAGAGAGAGAGAGAGAGAGAGAGAGAGAGAGAGAGAGAGAGAGAGAGAGTCAGTCTAAGCTTACATTAATTCTAAGATGTCACCTGATGGTCTTGGTTTCCACAAGTAGAAAATAACAGTTCTTTGATATCTAAGGACATTTCTTACTTTCTTTCTGGGGTTTAAGTAAACAGATACTCATTTGTAAACAAGCAAAGGAAGCGAGACAGGGAGAGGCACTCGGGTCATGGGCAAGATGTGAGACTCTAAAACTGGAAAATTGTTCAGTCTCTCCGGTCCATGTCAAAAAGTCAATAATTGCCTAAACTCTAATACCTCTTTGACAACTCACATGTGCCCAGAAAAGGAGAAAAACTATTCATATTTGAAAGATCAGGTTTCCTTAAGTGAGTACTCAGTACTCAGTAATACTGTTGTCGGCTGGGACTCCGCTAGGCGAGACCTGTGGAAGATCTTCATCCCTGCGTTAGCTGATGAGGAAAGAGCCGTCTTGATTTGGGGACGGACCACCTCTGGGTCGAGGAAAAAGCACTAGGAAGCAGTCATTGCTATTTCTTGACTGTAGGCGTCATGTGACCAGCTGCTTCAAGCTCCCAAGGCCCTGACTTCCATACCGTGGTTATCAATAGCTTGACCCGTGAGCCAGGACAAAGCCATTTTCCCTGAGGTTGCTTTTGTCAGAGGATTTTATTGCAGAACAGAACAGCCACTAAGACAGAAATTGGTGCCATGGAGTGGACCTACGGCTGTGAAGAACCTACATGGTTCTCAGACCACGGAGCTGTGCTGTCACTAACCTGTGGAAGGGATTAGGGAGTGGACCCATGGCTGTGAAAAACCTACGTGGTTCTCAGACC
>NC_022031.1:61065859-61067249 GCF_000317375.1 Microtus ochrogaster | reverse complement strand
CTGTGCTGTCACTAACCTCTGGAAGGGATTGGGAGTGGACCCACGGCTGTGAAGAACCTACGTGGTTCTCAGACCAGGGACTGTGATGTCACTAACCTGTGGCAGGGGTTAGAACTCTGGGTTAGGAAAGCCCTTGAATGCCAGCAGAGAAGCTTTAAGGGCCATTCTTGTGGGAACTTAGAAGACAAGAATTCAAAAATAAAAGAACATGAGGCCCCAGCTCACGTGATTTTACAGGAAAGTAAACACTCTGTCGTGACCTGGGAATAAGGCTCATTCTTGAGATATTTTGACCAAGAGTGTAGCTCCATGTTTACCAATGTGTGGGATGAAGTTTAATTTCAAGATAATGGACTGGTTGGTTTGGCAGAGGAGAGCCGAGAGACAGACAGGAGAGCATCAGGCTGAAGCTGAGAAGGCAGCTGTACTGGTGAGAGAAAACTCCTGCTACAAAGAGACCAGAAAGATGCCCTGAGGGGAGAGCCTCGGCCTTTGGAGGCCCTATTTATGAAGACCCACAGGCATTTAAAGAAAGTCCGGGCTGAAGGGTTCATTCCCCCAGGGAAAGGGTTCGCAGGGTCACAGCACACACAGGGTCAGTGCGGCTGGGGGGGGGGGGGGCGGCGGCTTCATCTACAGCTGCTGCTGAGCTTGGCGGCAGCATCCACGCGCTACTGGTTTGAAGGGCGTGAACCACGTAAGATGAGTGGCTGAGACTCTGCTCCGTGGTTTCAGATGGAAGCTGAGCTCGAGTAAGCTACAACTGGGTTAAAGTCTCTCTACAGAGAGGTGCTGAGAGGCCATTCTGAGTGGCTAAGAAGGTTAAGTTCAAAGTGCAGTGAGATCCCAGGATATCGGAGATGCCAGGACCACGGAACATCTACCAAAGAGAGCCACAGACACTGAGTGGAGCAGCCTAGGAGAGAATCTGTATGGCACAGACGGCTGAGCTGGAAGGCCCAGGCAGGTTCATCACAAGACCCAACTCTGGAGAAGCAGTTGTAGGATTCAGTGGTTTCCCTTCTGGATTTTGGTTTGCTTTGGTATAACTGGTTTATTGTGTGTTGTTGTTGTTGTGTGTTGTTGTTGTGTGTTGTTGTAGTTGCTTTCTTCCTCTGTTCTTGTTCTTTCATTTTGGAACAGGAATTTTTACTCTGTTATTTTATGTTGGAAGTGTGTAACTTTGTTTTTTAACTTTTTTTAAAGCTCCATTAAGAGACTTTAGGCCTTTAAAGAGCTGGAATTGTTAAAGACTATGGAGACTTTTAAAGTTGACCTGAATGGGGCCGGGTGGTGGTGGCGCACGCCCTTAATCCCAGCACTTGGGAGGCAGAGGCAGGCGGATCTCTGTGAGTTCGAGACCAGCCTGGTCTACAAGAGCTAGTTCCAG
>NC_022031.1:61061551-61065759 GCF_000317375.1 Microtus ochrogaster | reverse complement strand
AAAAAAAAAAAAAAAAAAAAAAAAGTTGACCTGAATGTGTTTGTATTATAACATGGTCTATAAAGACAGAGTGGAATATTACGACTTAAGCGTGTGTTTGGTTATCAGACTGATAACGAACAGAGTTGCCATGGCTACTGCTAATTGTCAACCTGACAGAAACTAGAATCATCTGGAAGATGGGCCTCTAGGCACGCCTGTGAGTTATCTTGGACGTGTAATTGCTGTGGGAAGGGCCATCTCAAGTTGTGAGCCAGGCTGCTCATGGGCAGGGGATCCTGGACAGTAGGAAATGGAGAAGCAGACCGAGCGCCAGCAAGTGTTCTTTTGTGTTCTGACTGTGGGTGAACGTGCCCAGTGCCCAGTGCCCAGCAGCTGCAGCTCCAGCTGCCTTGCCTTCCCCACTGCAGTGGGCTGTGCCTTCAGCTGCGAGACAGGATAAATCCCTCCCATTAAATCACTTTTGTCATTTTATTAAAATTAAAATTGCATTTTATAATCACAGTAGAGAAAGAAAGTACTTACCGAAAAGGATTGTGGTCAGTTACCCTTGTCAGGCCTTGATCTTTTGTAACTCTAACATTTGATAGGAATCTTTTATCAGAGAACACTCTTGTTTTCCTGAAATCGGGTAATTGGAAAAAACCAAATAGCTTCTCCTCAAATTAAAGACCTTTATTACCTGTTATAAACAATACTAATTAGTAGCACCTGTCTGCTTCAAAGAATTGACCAGATGTTTATGTGAGGCTGCATCCAAAAATGTAACGCCAGACATGCAAGGAACATAGCCGTTACCTCCCTTTCTGGATGGACACGGGAGAAACCAGCGCCCATTTTCTGTGCTGCGAGGCCTCCCCACAGTCTGTCGTGTTGGGAGGAATGCTGATATTCCTCTCAATAACCACACTTAGCGTGACCATCAGATGGTCAGCACTGCGCACTGGAAAGCAACCTAAAGGTGAACAAGACTCTGTGTTCTGGTGCCACAAATGAATAATCCATCAGGAACCTGGCTTCCCATTAGTCTGCTTCTGGTGTAGAGGGCTAGCCGGCATGAGTTTTAGAAACTGATTTGGGAACCTGTTAATTACAGAAAAGCTAAAGTCTGTCATATCCATCAAAAGATGCTGGCTCTGATCATCAGCCTTAGGTACCTGTAGAACAAGGCTTTCCTTTGAAGTCTTTATTCTGAAGTTTGGGAGGCACCGTTCCTCTCATGTCAGAGACTGGACAATCCTCAAACAATAAATTGTTTGGAAAACAGTATGTTCCTTTAGCATGTTCCTGTCTTTTTTTTAAATTTATTTATTTATTAAGGATTTCTGCCTCCTCCCCGCCACCGCCTCCCATTTCCCTCCCCCTCCCCTGATCAAATCCCTCTCCCTCTTCAGCCTGAAGAGCAATCAGGGTTCCCTGACCTGTGGGAAGTCCAAGGACCGCCCACCTCCATCCAGGTCTAGTAAGGTGAGCATCCAAACTGCCTAGGCTCCCACAAAGCCAGTACATGCAGTAGGATCAAAAACCCATTGCCATTGTTCTTGAGTTCTCAGTAGTCCTCATTGTCCGCTATGTTCAGCAAGTCCGGTTTTATCCCAGGCTTCTTCAGACCCAGGCCAGCTGGCCTTGGTGAATTCCCGATAGAACATCCCCATTGTGTAAGTGTGTGGGTGCACCCCTCGCGGTCCTGAGTTCCTTGTTCCTGTCTTATACAGCAAATATTTGACTCCGGTCAGTCTTTGGTCCCTTGATCGAGCATGCTGTTTCTGTTTGGTTTTCCCCTCATCAACACTGGCTCCAAAAGAAGAGGAGGAAAAGAGGGAAGGCCACTAAAGCTGGGCTAGTTATCTAGCAAGTCTGAGGACAGTGGTTGGCACACCTGCCTGCATGTTTATGTAATGCTTCTCCCTCTCAGAGAGGCGGAATTCACAAAGGATTTGATAGATGGGCAATGACAGGAGAATTTTGAAACAGTCTTTAAAAATACCAGTCTAGGGGCTGGAGAGACAACAAAGATGGCTGCTCTTCTGCAGAACCCAACAACAGTTCCAAGACCCACACTGGGTGGCTCACAATCACCTGCAACTCCAGCTTCAGGGCATCTGACACCCTCTTCTGGCCTCCACTGGCGTGCAAACAGGGCATATATTCACATGTGCACACACACAATTAGGTATTTTTAAAAGTCTAGAAATTAATGCAAAAACATGTTCACTTTTGGGGGAGGCTGCTTGTTCATTTCCCAGCTGCTCAGACTCCAGAAATAATCACTTAGAAACTACATTAATTAAAATATTGCTTGGCCAATAGCTTAATCATATTGCTAGCTAGATTTTTTTAATATTTATTTATTTATTTTATGTGCATGGGTGCTCTATTGACTTTATGCCAGGATAGGGCATCAGATCCCACCACAGATGGTTGTGAGCCACCATGTGGTGGGCTGGGAATTGAACTCAGGACCTCTGAAAGAGCAGCCAATGCTCTTAACCTCTGAGCCATCTCTCTTGCCCCATGCTAGCTAGATCTTATATCTTTAGTTAACCCATTTCCATTATTTTATATTTTATCACAAGGCTCATGGTCTACCAGCAAGGTCCTGTCTGGCACCTTGCGTTTTTCTCCTCTGACGGCTCCATGGCGTCTCACTGACTCCACCTTCTTTCTCCCAGCAGTCAGTTTAGTTTTCCCCACCTACCTCTGTTCTTCCCTGCTATAGATTCAAAGCAGTTTCTTTATTAATTAACCAATAAAAGCAACACATAGACAGAAAGACTTTCCACACCATTTCCCCTTTTCTGTTTAAGTAAAAAGGAAGGTTTTAACTTTAACATAGTAAAATTACATATAACAAAACAGCTTTCAAGGAAGAATCACAGTTATAATATTTATATCTACTTTATCTTTCAGTACAACTAAGGAAAACTATAACTATAAATTCTTCAAATTTATCAAAGACCCCAGAAGGATATTATATTACCTAAGTAAACAAGAAGTGCATTGTAAGCAACTTCCAAGACTCTAGAATTGACAAAGACATCTTGCTGCCTGGACAGTCACCCAAAGGTCTTCTGTACCGTTGGAGCATCCATCTTCAGCCTACAGGCCTATAGTATCTGGCAGATTTTACACGAAGTAGGAAATTTCAAAGACAGTTCTGCCTATATTGGCAGTTTGTCAGTCACTTTCTTTGGTGTCCTGCAGAATGTCTGGTGGACTCTTTCATGAAGCAGGAACCCCAAAGGATTGTCTCACCTTTAGGCAAGTTCAGCAGTCATTTCTCTGTGGGTTCTTCATGTCTAGTTTATGCATCAGTCCAGGCAAGAGCAGTTTCTTGCCCAAATGGCTAGCAAACTCCATAAGGAGCCTCTTCAATGTCCATCATCCTCTTGAAATAGATTGGTGCTGCCAGGAACATGTGTCTCATTGTCATGAAAAGTCCTAAGTTATTAAAACATTTTAAATGCTATATTCTGAAGGTCTCTGAAAAATTTGAAGAACACCTATCTAACTAAAATATATCTCTACATATCTAGAAAACCTAACTAACATGACTATAAGCTTGACTATTATAGATGACTCACTATTAACCTATATTTCTTAATTATACATTACATTTTTAAATGAGCTGCACAAACACAACACCTTAAGAGCAGAAATTAAACTGACCTTAAGTTTGTATCAATAAACCAAGATCCATACTAATGCAAAGTATTCATCTCTATATCATATCCTTTAAATGTAACAAACATTTATAAACAATAATTTAGGGAATTTGGATGTAATTCTCTCCAAACTGATTCCTGCTGTTTATTGGGCGAAATATTTTGCTCTGTTTTGAGCCAGCGATTCTGTCTCAGTAAATAGAGCAATCGGGGAAAACACCGATATCAATCTCTAGCCTCCACACAGACACACATGAACAAATGCACATGCATACACACATACATACCACACATATATACATGGAAAGAAATGCTTAAGTAAACACCATCAAAATACGGTTATTTTCCTATACGAAAGATGACACAGCAGGCTGGAGAGATGTCAGTGATTAAGAGCATTGGCTGCTCTTCCAGAGGTTCTGAGTTCAATTCCCAGCACCCACTTGTCAGCTCACAACCATCTGTAATTGTAGACCCATGGGATCCAATGGGCTTTTCTAGTGTGCAGACACACATGTAGACAAAATACCCATATATATATAT
>NC_022031.1:61051772-61061451 GCF_000317375.1 Microtus ochrogaster | reverse complement strand
TATATATATATATATATATATATACATATACATACATGCACATATGCATACATACACACATCTGCAAACCACAATTCTGAAGAAAGACAACAGCTCCATAATTTCCTTCTACGTGGCTGAAGTAGGCTCAGCGATACTCTGCAAGGCAGCACACGCTGAAGGGAGCCATTCTTTCCCTGGTCTCCACACTAGACGGACACGCTCATGCGTGCCTGCCCTGCAAGTGTCATTCACTCTGTCACTCGGCTCCTTCCTTGGGAAAATAGAAGTTAAGAGACTCGTGGGTCCTTCCAACTTGGCTCAGAGATAGAGGTCAGGCTGCAGCTGGTCAGAGACAAGCACACGTGGACCATCTCCCTAAGCAGCATGGAGATGGGGGCACAGGACAGAGCGCACTACTTGGCAACGGATGGAGCCACTTGGCAGGTCATGAGTCTCCTCTGAGCATGCCAGGGGAGAACAGAAGTGTCTGATGTATTGTGTTTTGTGGGAACAGACAACAAAATAAATGTCAGTGTGATGGAGAAGGAGAAGGAACTTCACTGTGAGTAGATGCTGAAGATAACTGGAGACGGGGGAGGGGAGACAATTTGTATTTGGCACCATAAAAAGAGATTATCATATGTGTCAAGGTTAAAGAAAAATATCCTCTATTTTGATGCAGAGATTTGTTTTGGAAACTCAAGGGGAGTTGCTGCTTTGCTAAAGAAAAACAAAAAACTGGGGCCATCTAACAAAAACCCCACACCAGACACAATCAGCCCTCTTTGGAGTTGTTGGCCAGGGCTGGCTAGCAGACTCCAGAAGCATACAGACTACTGTGGTTGCCCTTGGTTATACTCCAGAGGTGGAAGACACGTCTGTGTTGGTGAAAACACCATGCGTTTCAGAAACAGGACCAGGGACTCCTGAGCTAGAACCGACCTGAACACCCTCTCCCTGGGGGCTGGCTTTCATGGTCCTAGAAGGTGCCATGCAGTCTCCCAAAGAAGAGAGGCACCCAACCTATGAGCCACATCCACAGCCAGCATGGCACGATGACCTGGTGCGGTAGTGGCAAACCTTGGCCATAACTAACATCCCTTTAATTGGACTTAAGACCACCCACCAAGATGGATACTCAGTGCCGGTGAGAGCATGGTTGTCAGAGGAAAACGTGCAGCCCTAATTTCCTAAACCAGCGGAATCCCTAACACAAATCTCCAACCGTTCCTCCTTACACCCACAGATAAGTGCAGTCGTCACTCTCATCCAGGACACTTCTCTTTCCACTACAGAAAACCACAACCGATGAAAATGCAGAGTTGTGGAGCCCAATCCTAATGGGTACATCTACAAAACACTCCCCACCTACGGCGTAGAAGTGGGGACAGAAAGACTGTAAGAACCAGAGGGCCAGGGAACTTGCTGTAAGAATTGGGTCATCTAGGGGTGTTTCCTGCTCCAGCCTCCAGAGTGCTAAGGCTTCTGGTGACAGTCACCAAGATTCAGGTTGAATATCTTTTATCTCGCTGCTTAATTTTACTCAGAAGGAACAACTGCCTGGAATCCATGTCAATGATGCTACTACTGTAATTGATATTTTAGGAAAACATTAGTCATGTCTGCCTGGGCGCTAGATAGAAGTCCACACGCCACCTTTGCTGCCTAGTCCTACTGGGAAGGAGAGTCTATTACAAAATATATGTTTTCCCTCTAAGACTTTTAAGTTTCAGATTTCTTGCTGAATAAAAGATGCAATAATAATTGTATATTGAATTTCATCGGTCTGCTGGTTCATTCAGGGGATGCGTGCACACGCCAGTCAGAAGAGTTTCAGCAACAGAGCAAACACATGAGACAAACGGCTTTGAGCCCCTGAGCCCCTGACATAAACCAACCACAAGAGCTATAGAGAACACTGAGGGAGCTCAGATAGGTTGGAATGGCCCCCATGAGATATCCCCATGTACGGCTCCTTAGAATGTGTGAATGTGACCGTCTATGGCAAAAAAAAAAGAGGGAGGGTAGGGGGAGGGAGCGGTCTTTATAGATATAATTAAAGCACTCATGATGGAAGGTTACCCTGGACTGGGAGCAGGTCTCAAATGCAATCACATGTCCTTATAAAAAGCAGAGGGAGATTTGACACGGGACAGAAGACAGGGCATTGTGATCACAGAGGCAGAGAATGGAGTGATTGACCACAGCCATAAGGCAAGGGATATCGGCAGTTGCTGGAACCTGGAAGAAGGATTCAAGTTTCTTTGGTCCTTTCTGGTCCTTGATCTACACAGATCTCGATTCCAGCCCTGAGCTGATTTCCAGTGTCCAGCCTCTAGAACCGTGAGGAGATAAACTTCTGTTCTGCTCCAGAGTCTGTGCAATTATAACATTGGAAAATGAGCAGGTGTCCTGAACGCTCCTGGGAAAGGGGTTTGCTCAGGAATGGTGGGAGAAGTTTAGGAACCGATCCTGGCTGATTTAAGCACTCCCCTTCCCTGGAGGTGGTACTAGCAGGGGAGGGGCTCTTATGGTGGGCCAGTGGGCTTGATGGAGGAGTAGCTTAAGCTCCAGTGTTAGTGTCAGGGGAAAGCCTCCAGTGTCCACGGGAGAGCTTCAGCGGAAAGATGGGTATCCTAGCCATCTCTTGTCCGGTCACTGACTCCTACCCAGAATTCCTGAAACTATAATCTGGTCAGGGGAAGCTTAAACTGATAGTGGGGAGAATGGGTGCTGTCCTCTCTGGCCTCCTTGGCTTAGAGACAGGGTGGGAGTCCCATGATTATAACACAGAAGGAAATTCAACAACCAAAACTAATAACAATAATAACAAAGATACATAACAGGAGACAAGTCATATGGATGGCTTCAGGAGAAAAGAGGTGTGTAAGTTATGACCTAAAGGGCCATTAGAAGCCAGTCTGAGCATTCATAGCACTGAACACACACATGTAGGACACACAGACACATGCATGTCATCCCCGCCTGTTCTCTGATCTGGCCGGCACCCCCCTCCTCCGACTTTCACATCTCATTATTGCACTCTTGACCAGGAAATGTGAGGCAGGCTTCAAACAAAGATATCACGTATGGCCGTTCTACACCTGTGTCCTTGGAACTTGACTCAGAATCCCCCAGAACATCCCAGAACTAAGAGTAAACACTGTCATCACTGAAACTACTTAAGTGTGTATTAGGTTGCCTAGCAACTCTGGGTTGTTTACATGACTGACCATTGACCTCGACTCATATGAGTATACCTCTAGCTCTCTGGAGAATGATACTGAGTCATGATTCTCCTTTTATGAGATCAGAGAAGAGTAAAAGCATTGTTTACCTATGGACCCTGAAACAAAGCAGACGTCTGTGAGATCCAGGTAAGGTGACTCAGAAGCCTGGAGGATGGAACGTTTCAGAATAAGCTGGAAATGAAGGCTGCTGACATCATCCCTTCAGTGAGGTCCCCGAGTCGCTCAGCCTGGCCACTACGGGGTCTGAGACAATCATCAGTCACTTTCCATCCCTTGTCGTTATTCTGAAACTTGGCGTTATTCCTGGAAAGTTCCTGGAAACAACATAATACCCATGTCCTGTGGGTATTAAAGGCAAGTTTACCAAATATTTGAAACACTGGATATAGGTCTCACCAAAACTGTGTCTGGAAATAAAATTGTGAGACTCTCAAAGAGACACGTGGATGGAGGCGTTACCAATGACATGATGGAGGAGATGCATACAGAAGCTGTGTGTGAGGGATTACAGTCTCTAAGCAGCCAAGTAAGGGATCAAAAAGACATCTCTTGCCTAGAGGAAAGCTCAGAGCTTGGGAGCAAGCTGTTGAGAGCAATTTCCTAGGCTGGCTTTGCCTGATGAAGACAATAAAGTTATCGATCAAATGGCTAAGATAACTCAATTTTTAAAATGGGCAAAGAAGTCAGACAGAGAGTTCTCTGAACAAGATAACAATAGAAAGATGCTCTATGTCCCTATCTGTGAGGGACATCAAAGCCATCGGGAGATACCATTCCATGCCCATGAAGACGGCCACAATTCAAAGAAACAGAGAACATTTAGTGTGTGCAAGAATGTGTGCATTATTGTGAAGAACTGATGTGGGAGTGTCATATATTTTCATTGGTTAAGCAATAAAAAGAAACTGCTTGGCCTCATAGCTTAAAACATAGGTGGGAGGAGTAAACAGAACAGAATGCTGGGAGGAAGAGGAAGTGAGCTCAGAGACTCCACAGCTCTGCTGTCTGGAGCAGAGACGCCATGCTCCTGGCTCCTGGGCGGACTCAGGGATAGCTCTGCTCTCTGAGGCACACGCGATGAAGCTCCGACCCAGGATGGACATAGCTAGAATCTTCCCGGTAAGACGGGTGCTCACAGATTATTAGAGATGGGTTGATCGGGATATCAGAATTAGCCAGTAAGGACTAGAGCTAAAGGGCCAAGCAGTGTTTAAATGAATACAATTTGTGTGTTGTTATTTCGGGGCATAAGCTAGCCAGGCAGCCGGGGTGCTGGGGATGCAGCCCCGCCGCTCCTATTACTACAAAGAACGTAAAATGGTTTGGGGTTAAGAGCAAATGCTGCTTTTGCAGAGAACTGAGGTTCAATTCCCAGAACCACATGGTCATTCACAACTGTCTGTAACTCCATTTCCAGGGGATCTGACACCTTCACACCAATGCACATAAAATAAATAATTTTAAAAAATCAAATAGCAAATCTTTCAGTTCTTTGGTTGGCTGGATTTTGTTTCCTCAAGGCAGGGTTTCTTTGTGTAGCTCTGGCTGTCCTGAAACCCAGCTTGTAGACCAGGTTGACCTCAAACTCACAGAGATCCATCTGCCTCTGCCTCCTGAGTGCTGAGATTAAAGGCATGCATTACCACCACCAGGCTTGTAAACCATCCGCTTTTATAAAAGTTTATTAAAAACTATGTTGATCTTATGTGAAAATTAAAAGTTGGAAACAAAGGAGTTACTGACTCAACAGATTGTTTACATAAAATTTTAAAAGGTTTGCTCACTTTTCATTTAATTGAATAATTTACTACCCATGGCCTTCTGCCCACACAGGAGTGTAAAACTCTGGTGATATAAAATGTTGGAGAAAATAACACCGTCAGGCGTATGGACAGCTGAAATGCGCTGTAGTTTTACAGTGTTAGGAACAGAAGCAGAAAGACTGTTGTGGGAGTCCCCTCTAATGCTGTGAATACCACTGGTGAATAAATACACTGCCTTGGCCTGTTCATAAGGCAGGGTAGAACTAGGCAGGGCGGGGAGGGGACTAAAGTGAATGCTGGGAGAAAAGAGGCGGAGTCAAGGAGAAGCCATGTAGCCACTGCTGGACACATATGTGCTGAAAGCTGGCTGGTAGGCCAAGACCTTGTGGTGATGCACAGATTAATGGAGATGGTTTAAATTAAGATGAGAGTTAGCAAACAAGAAACTAGAGCTAATGGGCCAATCAGTGATTTAAATAATATGGTTTCTGTGTAATTATTTCAGGAGTCTGGGCAGCCAGGAAACAAACAACAGCCTCCTTACAACAGAAAGATGTAGCCTAAGACCAGCCTGCAAGGCCTCATGAGACAACTATGACCCGTTTCTGCCCCCTGCAGGTCATTCCTATAAACAGCATTTTATCTCAAATAATTCCCAGGATATACAGATTAACCCACAGGTCAGGGAACCCTGATTGCTCTTCGAGCTGATGAGGGAGAGGGACTTGATCAGGGGAGGGGGAGGGAAATGGGAGGCGGTGGCGGGGAGGAGGCAGAGATCTTTAATAAATAAATTAATTAAAAAAATAAACAGATTAACGAAAGTCACAGATAAAAAATTAACAAGTAATTCATATGGTTGTCATTAGCAACATTTTTCTCTTAGAAATGGGCCTTTTAAATTTCTATTCCTATACTTTTCTCCATATTTTTATTCCACTTGTTGCCAGGTATGCCTCAGCCTGTCGAAGTCAGAGAACAATTTGTGGGAGTCTGTTCTCTCCTTTTCCAGTGTGGGTCCCAGTGACCAAACTCAGATCATGAGACCTAACAGCAAATACCTTTACCCACTGAGTCACCCCGCCAACCCATCATTTATCTTCATAAACCCTCAACCCCTTGACTTCTCGTTTTGTTCTGAGATGTAACTCTCATTAATCAACATGTAGAAGAATGTAAATAGATCCATATCTATCCCCATGCACAAAACTCAAGTCCAAATGGATCAAAGACCTCAACTTAAAACCAGCCACACTGACCCTTATAGAAGAGAAAGTGGGAAGTACACTTGGACGTAATGGCACAGGAGACCACTTCCTAAATAGAATCCAGTAGCACAGACACTGAGAGAAACAATAAGTGGGACCTCCTGAAACTGAAAAGCTTCTGTAAAGCATAGGACCTGGTCAAGAAGACAAAACAGGTCTTCACCAACCCCACATTGGACAGAGGACTAATCTATAAAATAAATAAATAACTCAAGAAACTTGACATCAAAAGAACAAATAATCCATTAAAAAAAAAAAGATGGTATACAGACCTAAACAGAGAACTCTCAACAGATGAATCTCAAATGGCTGAAAGACACCTACGGAAATAGTCAACATCCTTAACCATCAGAGAAATGCAAATCAATACAACTCTGAGATTCCATCTTACACCTGTCAGAATGGCCGAGATCAAAAACACTGATGACAGCTTATGCTGGAGAGGATGTGGGGTAAAGGGAACACTCCTGCATTGCTGGTGGGGATGCAGACTGGTACAACTACTTTGGAAATCAGTATGGCGATTTCTCAGAGAATTAGGAAACAATCTACCTCAAGGCCAAGCAATACCACTTTTGATAACACCCAAAGGATGCTCAATCATACCATAAAGACACGTGCTCAACTACGTTTAGAGCAGCTTTACACCCAAAGGATGCTCAATCATACCATAAAGACATGTGCTCAACTACGTTTAGAGCAGCTTTTTTTGTCAAAGCCAGAACCTGGAAACCACTTAGATCTTCCTCAACCAAAGAATGAACAAAGAAAATGTGGTACATTTACACAATGGAGCACTATATAGCACACACAAAAAAAATGACATCTTGAAATTTGCAGGCAAATGGATGTATCTATAAAACATCATATTGAGTGAGGTAACCCGGACCCAGAAAGACAAATGTCATATGTTCTCACTCAAAAGTGGCTTTTAGACATAAAGCAATGAAAAACCAACCTATAGTCTACAACCTCAGAGAACCTAGGCAACAAAGAGAACATAATGGATCTAAACAGGAAGGAGAAAAAGACAAGATCTCCTGAGTAAATTGGGAGTGTGGCAGTCATGGGAGAGGGAGGAAGGGAGGGGAGCAAAGAAAAATGTTTAGCGCAATAAAAACAATAAAAAAAAAAAAACATCTTGATATATGTGTTTCTGGCATACGGTAGTGGCTTAGAGACCTTCATAGTGATAACTGCTAATGAAGTGTTGGGGGAGGCTGCTTGTTCGTTTCCTGGCCACAAGCAGGAAACTGTATTATTTGCAATACTGTTTGGCCAATAGCTTAAGCATATTGCTAGTTAGCTCTTATATCTAGAATTAATCCATTTCCATTATTTTATATTTTTCTATGAAGCTCATGGCTTACTGGCAAGATTCTAGCTGGCAGCTCACATCTTTCCCCTCTGGCGGCTCCATGGCATCTCCCTGACTCCACCTACAGACATTGGCACTGCTGATCCAGACTTTTGCCTGAGAGGAGAGGCAGTAAGCACATGGGGACTTCAAAAATAATATAATTTTTGTGACTCCCAAGATGTATAATGGTTAAATTGCACCTAACACTCCAGGCTTTTTGAGCTGTGCAATCCCAATAAAGCATCACCTGAATCAGAAGGCTCCCCCACACACACACAGTATTTTTTTAATGATAAAAGTTAAATTCTAAATTGGTATTGATTTTGTGGGCAGCAAACGGGGTCTTGAAACAGCTCAGGGTAAAGAAAAGACTAGCTACGGAAGAGAGCCACAGGAAGCTAGTCCTAGCCAAAAACAAATCTCTATTACACAAGGAAGGAGAAAATAATATCCTTTTACAGCAATCATGTTGAATCCTTCCTCGAACACCAAAACTAAACTCATTTCAAACCCTGTAGGACACAATAGTCATCTGGGATCAAATCAGAGAAACAGCGCCATCTGCTGGTTGTGTGTGCTTCCTGCAAGTCCTGGGATTGAAATTTGGCTACCACAGGATCAAGACAAAGTTGCCCACACAGTGGAGTTGTGGGTCTTAACTGACCCCGGATGGAAACACAGCTGGGCTTTATTTCTCCTTATTACACACACCCTGCTAAAGGGGGTGTAGAATATTTCCAGAACTTGAATTATGTCGGATCGGAGGCATTTATGTTTTAAACTCAGAGATTCAGTATTAATTAATGGGAACATGATTAAATATATTTACATTGTCACTTAAAAACAAGGGTACAAGTGTAAAACTATATAAAAGGTATATGTATGCAACTAGAAATGAATTCTATATTATAATTGCTATTCCTTCTGGCTTAGTCCTCGTGCTAGCCCTTAGTCCTATATTCCATGTGTGATATAGATTTTTTTTTCTAGAACCAGTTTCCTGTGGCTTTCTTCCATAGCTTAAGTATTCCATTGCTGTGAAGAGTCACCATGACCAAGGCAACTCTTACTAAAAAAAAGCACTTAACTGGGGGCTGGCTCAGTTTGAGAGGTCAGTCCATTATCATCATGGCAGGGAGCATGGTAGCACAGGCAGGCATGGTGAGATAGTAGCTAAGAGGTACATCCTGATCCACAGGTGGGAACGCGGAGTCATGGGCCTAGCATGGGCTTTCGAAACCTCACAGCCCAGCCCTACTGACACTCCTGCAACAAGGCCACACCTCCTACCCCTGTCCTAACAGCTCACCGGCTGGGGACTGAGCATGCAAATCTATGAGGTCAATCTCACTCAAACCACCACACTATTACTACCTACTTATGACAGACTGACAGAAGCCATGGAGACAAAGAGAATCTGCGTTCTTCGGTGGTCTCGTTGGTGGTGGTAGTTTCTAAGGACTTTTATTGTGGATTATGGTTCCAAAGGGAGAGCCCATAAAATGGCAGGGAGGCATGGCAGTCGGGTCCCCAGAAACTGCAAACTTGAAGGAAATCTCCTTCAAGGCACTGGCTCCAGCCCTTGACCGGCCTTGCCAAGTCCACTCCTGGACAAAGACACAGAACTGAAGTTCCTGTGTGCTTTTTATGGGGACCCCTGAGAAAGTTATACTCCCCAAACAGTGCCAACAACTGGGCACCGAGTACTCAGGGACCTGAGCCTGTGGGGAACGCTCCTCATTCAAACCACCGCTTTCCACCCCAGGTACCCAGAAGGGTCGTGGTCCCATCATAATGCAAAGTGCACTTAGCCCCACTTCAAAGGTCCTCATAGTATTTCACTCTCAACACTGTTCAAAAGTCCCACATCTCTTGAGAAACAAAGCAATCCTTAGCTGCGTGTGATGAGCGTGGGCATGCATGGGGGTCAGCGCTTTCCTTAGCTGTGTGTGATTGAACATGGGCATGCATGGGGGTCAGCGCTTTCCTTAGCTGCATGTGATGAGTGTGGGCATGCTTGGGGGTCAGCGCTTTCCTTAGCTGCGTGTGATGAGC